>NC_060182.1:79887274-79954774 GCF_021184085.1 Oncorhynchus gorbuscha
AGCTGCACTGAGAAGCCTTTGTACTATTACACTCAACTGAGCGACTTGATTAGTTTAGTGTTAGCTACCTACATAGCTGTCGTTGCTGTCTTCGTATCATCGTATCCAAGATAATTGTGTTGTTTAGGTTTTAGAGTGTGTAGTCTTAGAGTGATTATCTTAATTTACCGAGGTTAGCTAGCCAGCTGTTTGTAGTCCTTAACGTAGGTGACTCTGCTAGCTAGCCAACTCTGCTAGCTAGCCAACAGCTAGCCAACGCTAGCCAACGTCTTCTGTATAGAACTCAACTACCCGGTCGCATTCACAGGTTGTATCACTTTTTCACTTCATTTCATTACAGTACAACGGTTTGATTTGTTTGATCGTAGCTAGCTACTTAGCTAGCTACATAGCCGTCTTTGTATCAAAGATAATTGGGTAGTCTAGAGCGATTTTCTAGGTTCGCTAGCCATCTATTGTCGTTCTTTTAACGCAACGTAACGTAAACAACACTGCTAGCTAGCCTGCTAGCCCCCGAATAGCAACACTGCAGAAACTATTACACTCAACGGAACAACTTGATTAGTGTAGTGTCAACAACGCACCCACTGCCAGCTGGCCTACTTCAGCAGTACTGTATCATTTTAATCATTTTAGTCAATAAGATTCTTGCTACGTAGCTAACTTTCTGAACATTCGAGACGTGTAGTCCACTTGTCATTCAATCTCCTTTGCATTAGCGTAGCCTCTTCTGTAGCCTGTCAACTATGTGTCTGTTTATCCCTGTTCTCTCCTCTCTGCACAGACCATACAAACGCTCCACACGCGTGGCCGCGGCCACCCTACTCCGTGGTCCCAGCGCGCACGACCCACGTGGAGTTCCAGGTCTCCGGTAGCCTCTGGAACTGCCAATCTGCGGTCAACAAGGCAGAGTTCATCTCAGCCTATGCCTCCCTCCAGTCCCTCGACTTCTTGGCACTGACGGAAACATGGATCACCACAGACAACACTGCTACTCCTACTGCTCTCTCTTCGTCCGCCCACGTGTTCTCGCACACCCCGAGAGCGTCTGGTCAGCGGGGTGGTGGCACCGGGATCCTCATCTCTCCCAAGTGGTCATTCTCTCTTTCTCCCTTACCCATCTGTCTATCGCCTCCTTTGAATTCCATGCTGTCACAGTTACTAGCCCTTTCAAGCTTAACATCCTTATCATTTATCGCCCTCCAGGTTCCCTCGGAGAGTTCATCAATGAGCTTGATGCCTTGATAAGCTCCTTTCTTGAGGACGGCTCACATCTCACAGTTCTGGGCGACTTTAACCTCCCCACGTCTACCTTTGACTCTTTCCTCTCTGCCTCCTTCTTTCCACTCCTCTCCTCTTTTGACCTCACCCTCTCACCTTCCCCCCCTACTCACAAGGCAGGCAATACGCTCGACCTCATCTTTACTAGATGCTGTTCTTCCACTAACCTCACTGCAACTCCCCTCCAAGTCTCCGACCACTGCCTTGTATCCTTTTCCCTCTCGCTCTCATCCAACACCTCCCACACTGCCCCTACTCGGATGGTATCGCGCCGTCCCAACCTTCGCTCTCTCTCCCCCGCTACTCTCTCCTCTTCCATCCTATCATCTCTTCCCTCCGCTCAAACCTTCTCCCACCTATCTCCTGATTCTGCCTCCTCAACCCTCCTCTCCTCCCTCTCTGCATCCCTTGACTCTCTATGTCCCCTATCCTCCAGGCCGGCTCGGTCCTCCCCTCCCGCTCCGTGGCTCGATGACTCATTGCGAGCTCACAGAACAGGGCTCCGGGCAGCCGAGCGGAAATGGAGGAAAACTTCGCCTCCCTGCGGACCTGGCATCCTTTCACTCCCCTCCTCTCTACATTTTCCTCCTCTGTCTCTGCTGCTAAAGCCACTTTCTACCACGCTAAATTCCAAGCATCTGCCTCTAACCCTAGGAAGCTCTTTGCCACCTTCTCCTCCCTCCTGAATCCTCCGCCCTCCCCCCCTCCTCCCTCTCTGCAGATGACTTCGTCAACCATTTTGAAAAGAAGGTCGACGACATCCGATCCTCGTTTGCTAAGTCAAACGACACCGCTGGTTCTGCTCACACTGCCCTACCCTGTGCTCTGACCTCTTTCTCCCCTCTCTCTCCAGATGAAATCTCGCGTCTTGTGACGGCCGGCCGCCCAACAACCTGCCCGCTTGACCCTATCCCCTCCTCTCTTCTCCAGACCATTTCCGGAGACCTTCTCCCTTACCTCACCTCGCTCATCAACTCATCCCTGACCGTTGGCTACGTCCTTCCGTCTTCAAGAGAGCGAGAGTTGCACCCCTTCTGAAAAAACCTACACTCGATCCCTCCGATGTCAACAATTACAGACCAGTATCCCTTCTTTCTTTTCTCTCCAAAACTCTTGAACGTGCCGTCCTTGGCCAGCTCTCCCGCTATCTCTCTCTGAATGACCTTCTTGATCCAAATCAGTCAGGTTTCAAGACTAGTCATTCAACTGAGACTGCTCTCCTCTGTATCACGGAGGCGCTCCGCACTGCTAAAGCTAACTCTCTCTCCTCTGCTCTCATCCTTCTAGATCTATCGGCTGCCTTCGATACTGTGAACCATCAGATCCTCCTCTCCACCCTCTCCGAGTTGGGCATCTCCGGCGCGGCCCACGCTGGATTGCGTCCTACCTGACAGGTCGCTCCTACCAGGTGGCGTGGCGAGAATCTGTCTCCTCACCACGCGCTCTCACCACTGGTGTCCCCAGGGCTCTGTTCTTGGCCCTCTCCCTATTCTCGCTATACACCAAGTCACTTGGCTCTGTCATAACCTCACATGGTCTCTCTTATCATTGCTATGCAGACGACACACAATTAATCTTCTCCTTTCCCCCTTCTGATGACCAGGTGGCGAATCGCATCTCTGCATGTCTGGCAGACATATCCGTGTGGATGACGGATCACCACCTCAAGCTGAACCTCGGCAAGACGGAGCTGCTCTTCCTCCCGGGGAAGGACTGCCCGTTCCATGATCTCGCCATCACGGTCGACAACTCCATTGTGTCCTCCTCCCAGAGCGCCAAGAACCTTGGCGTGATCCTGGACAACACCCTGTCGTTCTCAACTAACATCAAGGCGGTGGCCCGTTCCTGTAGGTTCATGCTCTACAACATCCGCAGAGTACGACCCTGCCTCACACAGGAAGCGGCGCAGGTCCTAATCCAGGCACTTGTCATCTCCCGTCTGGATTACTGCAACTCGCTGTTGACTGGGCTCCCTGCCTGTGCCATTAAACCCCTTCAACTCATCCAGAACGCCGCAGCCCGTCTGGTGTTCAACCTTCCCAAGTTCTCTCACGTCACCCCGCTCCTCCGTTCTCTCCACTGGCTTCCAGTTGGCTCGCATCCGCTACAAGACCATGGTGCTTGCCTACGGAGCTGTGAGGGGAACGGCACCTCAGTACCTCCAGGCTCTGATCAGGCCCTACACCCAAACAAGGGCACTGCGTTCATCCACCTCTGGCCTGCTCGCCTCCCTACCACTGAGGAAGTACAGCTCCCGCTCAGCCCAGTCAAAACTGTTCGCTGCCCTGGCCCCCCAATGGTGGAACAAACTCCCTCACGACGCCAGGACAGCGGAGTCAATCACCACCTTCCGGAGACACCTGAAACCCCACCTCTTTAAGGAATACCTAGGATAGGTTAAGTAATCCCTCTCACCCCACCCCCCCCCTAAGTTTTAGATGCTCTATTGTTAAGTGACTGTCCCACTGGATGTCATAAGGTGAATGCACCAATTTGTAAGTCGCTCTGGATAAGAGCGTCTGCTAAATGACTTAAATGTAAATGTAACAACTCAATTTGTTTATCCAAACAAGTCAGATGCTTATAAAAGGATTTTAAGTTCATTGTCCCCTTTCTCTTCTTTGTTCCTAACCTGCACTGGTGAGATTCTCTCTCCCTCTCTCCCTCTCTCCCCCTCCTCCCTCTCCCTCTCCGCTTGTTAATGCTTTGTAAGCACTTAAGCTTTATGCCTTGTATGTGAATCCAACATTTCAATAGACTAATTGCATAGCTAGTCTTATTATGGGTCGCATGTGAGGTGTACATAATATGCATATATATCAAATATTACCCCACTAAAACGCCAAATTCCTTGACTGTCGGCAAATGATCTGCATTGAACAAGACTAGCACGTCAGACACACATGTCTATTCTCTCTTCTGTGTTTGATAAACTTGTATATCGCCATCCCAAGATGACGTAGCAGTCAGACATATTTGTCCTTCGTCTTGTCGTGTCCCATGTATATATATTTTTATATATTTTTCATCGCATATCTACTTACAATTTTTCTAAACCCTAATTTCAAAATACTCTGCTGCAACCCGCCTCACCCAATGTGGTGTGGACTTGCTTCTTCTCTAATGTATTTTTCTTTGCCTCTTACTGGAATCTCTCCAACATAAACTAGCCAGCTAACGGTCATCAGTTAACCTTAGCTCGGAAAGCTCTCGCCAGTTTGTACTACGCGATTCAACCAGAGCATACCGGCCCTATTTTTCTCTCTCCATATCCCAGGATTCCTATCGCAAGCTCTGAACCCTCTCACCTTCCGACCTTCGCAGCTAACGTCCCATGAATGCTAGCTGTCTAGAGCACAACGGACGGTTGGCTACGAGGCCCATCGAATACATTCCGAAGCCACTAGCTAGCAGTCAGCTATCCTTTGCTAGCGGCCATCAGCTACCTTTATCCCAGACAACTCTTGCCAGTCTGTACAGCGTACTCAAACCAGAGCTAGTCGGACTTATTCTTCTCGATATCTCCGGATTCCTACCGCAAGCTCTGAACCTTTTTTAAATTTGATTTGTTTTAAACATTTTTATTATGATATTTTTTAATATATTTTTTCCACCTGGAATTATAGCAGCTAACGACACCTGAATGCACAGCTGCTAATCTGCGGCCTGCTAGCTATCTTAAGTACATTGGACTGCTGATTTAAGAGGCCCTTCGGACATATTTCTTCGGCCACTATACATATTTTGCCAGTTGGCCTGGTTTACTACACGGAGCCCTGCTAATCCGTCCGCTGATGTAACTGCATCCGAGGGGGCACAACAGACTTCCTCCGTCGTGTCATCCCTCTAGGCCTTTCTGTTAGCCTGCTAGCCCCGTGCCACTAGCTGCCTGAAGCGACGCACTGGACTTGTATGATCACCCGGCTACGCATGCCTTTCCCTAACGTCACCATGCCGTGTCGGTGCTGTTCTGGTTTGTAACTATTGTTTCATTTCACTGTAGAGCCTCTAGCACTGCACAACACGCCTCGGCTAACAATTTAGTTCCACCCCCACACACGCAGTGACATCACCTGGTTTAAATGCTATTTCTAGAGACAATATCGCTTTCATTATCACTATATGCACAGGTTTACCCCACTGTATTCACATCCTACTATACCTCTGTCTGTACATTATGCCTTGAATATATTCTATCGTGCCCAGAAACCTGCTCCTTTTACTCTTTGTAATGAATGTACTAGGTGTCCAGTTCTGTTAGCTTTTAGCCGTACCCTTATTCTACTCCTCCTCTGTTCCTCCGGTGATGTAGATGTTAATCCAGGCCCTGCAGTGTCTACCTCCGCAGTGTCTACCCCTGCAGTGTCTACCTCAGTGTCTCTCATTTGTTGACTTCTGCAACCGTAAAAGCCTTGGTTTCATGCATTTTAACATTAGAAGCCTCCTCTCTAAGTTTGTTTTATTCACTGCCCTAGCACACTCCACCAATCCGGATGTCCTAGACGTGTCTGAATCCTGGCTTAGGAAGACCACCAAAAACCTTGACGTTTCCACTCCTAACTATAACATTTTCTGACAAGATATAACTGCCAAAGGGGGCGGTGTTGCAATTTACTGCAAAGATAACCTGTAGAGTTCTGTCTTACTATCCAGGTCTGTACCCAAACAATTTGAGCTTCTACTTCTAAAAATGTACCTTTCCAGAAACAAGTCTCTCACCGTTGCCGCTTGCTATAGACCACCCTCTGTCCCCAGCTGTGCCCTGGACACCATATGTGATTTGATTGCCCCCCCATCTATCTTCTGAGCTTGTGCTGCTAGGTGACCTAAACTGGGACATGCTTAACACCCCGGCCATCCTACAATCTAAGCTTGATGCCCCCAATCTCACACAATTTATCAATGAACCTACCAGATATAACCCCAAATCCGTAAACACGGGCACCCTCATAGATATCATCCTAACTAACTCACCCTCCAAATACACCTCTACTGTTTTTAACCAAGATCTCAGTGATCACTGCCTCATTGCCTGCATCCGTAATGGGACTGCGCGCAAATGACCACCCCTCATCACTGTCAAACGCTCTGTCACGACTTCTTCCGAAGTCGTTGCCTCTCCTTGTTCGGGCGGTGCTCGGCGTTCGACGTCACCGGTCTTCTAGCCATCATTGATCCTTTTTTCATTTTCCATTGGTTTTGTCTTGTCTTCCCACACACCTGATTTCTATCCCATTCATTACCTGTTGTGTATTTAACCCTCTGTTTCCCCTCATGTCTTTGTCAGAGATTGTTTTATTGTCAGTGTAGTGTGATTGTTGTTTAGGTGCGCGTCGGGTCCTCGTACCCATGTTTGTTTGTTTATGTACGTTTAGTGTTATGGAGCACACTCCGTGGACTTTATTAAAAGACTCCATTTTACACTCCATTTGACTCTCCTGCGCCTGACTTCCCTGCCACCTATTACACCTATACATGACACACTCCCCAAAACACTTCTGCAAGCAGGCCTTTCTAATCGACCTGGCTGCGGTATCGTGGAACGACATTGACCTCATTAGAGGAGTAGAGGATGCCTGGTTATTCTTTAAAAGTGCCTTCCTCACCATCTTAGATAGGCATGCCCCCTTCAAAAAATGTAGAACCAGGAATAGATATAGCCCTTGGTTCACTCCAGACCTGTGCCCTTGACCAGCACAAAACACCCTGTGGCGTTCTGCATTAGCATCGAATAGCCCCCGTGATATGCAACTTTTCAGGGAAGTTAGGAATCAATATACACAGGCAGTTAGGAAAGCTAAGGCTAGCTTTTTTTAAACAGAAATTTGCATCCGGTCCTTAACGATATCATAACCGCCATCGATAAGAGACATTACTGTTCAGCTGTATTCGACCTGATCAAGTCTTTTGACTCTGTCAATCACCGGGTTTGACAATCTGGACCCTCTATTTCTGAAACTGTCCGCCGCCATTGTCGCAACCCTTATTACCAGCCTGTTCAACCTCTCCTTCGTATCATCTGAGATCCCCAAGGATTGGAAAGCAGCTGCAGTCATCCCCCTCTTCAAAGGGGGGGACACTCTTGACCCAAACTGCTACAGACCTATATCTATCCTACCATACCTTTCTAAGGTCTTCGAAAGCCAAGTCAACAAACAGGTCACTGACCATCTCGAATC
This sequence comes from Oncorhynchus gorbuscha, assembly GCF_021184085.1. Classification (NCBI taxonomy): domain Eukaryota; kingdom Metazoa; phylum Chordata; class Actinopteri; order Salmoniformes; family Salmonidae; genus Oncorhynchus; species Oncorhynchus gorbuscha. Next base: position 79,894,735 of record NC_060182.1, read on the forward strand.
CCACCGTACCTTCTCCGCTGTGCAATCCGGTTTCCGAGCCGGTCACGGGTGCACCTCAGCCACACTCAAGGTACTAAACGATATCATAACCGCCATCGATAAAAGACAGTACATGCAAAGTAATTAATTACTTTTTTTCATGTAGCAAAAATGAAATACAATATGGGTGAAGTAGTCAAGAATTTCCTTTCTTTTTCGGCATCAGACATACCTAATTCACACTTGAAACATAGTTTTTGTGTTTAATAGGCTAAATTACACATTCTGTTAACAGCTGACTCCCGAGTGATCTGTCTTGCAATTTGTAGTCTAAGAGTTCAGATTTCGATATGATAATTTATAACGAAATAGCTTGGATGTAGTGAACTACTTTTTCAAAGTAACTTTAGTTAAGTAAACAGTTTTTTTCTTTAAAAAGCTTTAATGCAACTTAACTTCTTTTACAAGTAATTGGTAACTTGGTCAACTATATTTTCAGAGTAGCTTCCCCAACACTGCTCTACAGTAAATGTCACAATATGTAGCCTATTGGCCATGGGTATGACAAGTGGAGCGTGTTCATGGATGCAATGGGATGCAAGGCTTCCCCCCCCCAAAAAATACCAAGAAAAAAATAATAATAATGTCTTTCATCTCTCTGAGTTTCATAAACGTCCTTACATTCTTAAGAAGCTGAATGTATCTCACCAGAGAAAGAATCAGAGCGAACAAAACCAACAAAACAAAAAAAGTGTCAAGGGAAGCAAGTTTGGATTTGGCTTTAGACCAATCAAATCACAAACCAAACATCATTATTGACAGAAAAAAATTGAATTGTTGCATATCATTGTGTGGTTGTCCTCCGGTGTTTAGCTAGCTACTTTTGGTATCTTTTAGTTGTCACTAGGGTTGGAAAAGGTCGGAAACTTTCCTGTACATTTCCTGAATTTTTCCAGTAAATTTTCCATGGGAAGTCCATGGGAATTTTGCTTTTAACTATCCCCAATTCAATGGAATTGCAACCCTCTGCATACACAGTACACTCTTCCATCACATGTACAGCTGATTCTCAAGATCTTGCACACTAATGAGACGCTATTGAGCCCACACTACTACAATGTCTGAGCCAAGGACCACATCCTTTCTGGTAAGTTTTGATTACAATACTGGACGGGGTAAATATATTTTATATGACATACATGATTTTTTGTTAACTAGTAAATAGTAGCCTACAGCAAAGTGTGTTGAAATTACACTGCTCAAAAAAATTAAGGGAACACTTAAACAACACAATTGCACTCCGTGTAGGATGTTTTGCATTTGCCAGAGAACACCAAGATTGGCAAATTCGCCACTGGCGCCCTGTGCTCTTCACAGATGAAAGCAGGTTCACACTGAGCACATGTGACAGACATGAGAGTCTGGAGACGTCGTGGAGAACGTTCTGCTGCCAGCAACATCCTCCAGCATGACCGGTTTGGCGGTGGGTCAGTCATGGTGTGGGGTGGCATTTTTTTTGGGGGGGGGGGGGCCGCACAGCTCTCCATGTGCTCACCAGAGGTAGCCTGACTGCCATTAGGTACCGAGATGAGATCCTCAGACCCCTTGTGAGTCCATATGCTGGTGCAGTTGGCCCTGGGTTCCTCCTAATGCAAGACAATGCTAGACCTCATGTGGCTGGAGTGTGTCAGCAGTTCCTGCAAGAGGAAGGCATTGATGCTATGAACTGGCCCGCCCGTTCCCCAGACCTGAATCCAATTGAGCACATCTGGGACATCATGTCTCGCTCCATCCACCAACGCCACGTTGCACCACATACTGTCCAGGATCAGCCTGTAGTGTGGTTTTCCACTTTAATTAATTAATGAGTGTGACTCCAAATCCAGACCTCCATGGGTTGATAAATTTGATTTCCATTGATCATTTGTGTGTGATTTTGTTGTCAGCACATTCAACTATGTAAAGAAAAAAAGTATTTAATAAGAATATTTCATTCATTCAGATCTAGGATGTGCAACTGGGTACTGGACTTCCTGAGAAGTCCTGTGGACTTCAGGAAACAGCAGAGGGAACACCCCCCTATCCACATCGATGGAACAGTAGTGGAGAGGGTAGTAGTTTTAAGTTCCTCGGCGTGCACATCACAGACAAACTAAATTGGTCCACCCACACAGACAGCATCGTGAAGAAGGCGCAGCAGCGCCTCTTCAACCTCAGGAGGCTGAAGAAATTTGGCTTGTCACCAAAAGCACTCACAAACTTCTACAGATGCACCATCGAGAGCATCCTGTCGGGCTGTATCACCGCCTGGTACGGCAACTGCTCCGCCCACAACCTTAAGGCTCTCCAGAGGGTAGTGAGGTCTGCACAACGCATCACCGGGGGTAAACTACCTGCCCTCCAGGACACCTACACCACCCGATGTCACAGGAAGGCCATAAAGATCATCAAGGACAACAACCACCCGAGCCACTGCCTGTTCACCCCGCTATCATCCAGAAGGCGAGGTCAGTACAGGTGCATCAAAGCTGGGACCGAGAGACTGAAAAACAGCTTCTATCTCAAGGCCATCAGACTGTTAAACAGCCATCACTAACATTGAGTGGCTGCTGCCAACACACTGACTCAACTCCAGCCACTTTAATAATGGGAATTGATGGGAAATTATGTAAAATATATCACTAGCCACTTTAAACAATGCTACCTAATATAATGTTTACATACCCTACATTATTCATCTCATATGTATACGTATATACTGTACTCTATATCATCTACTGCATCTTTATGTAATACATGTATAACTAGCCACTTTAACTATGCCACTTTGTTTACATACTCATCTCATATGTATATACTGCACTCAATACCATCTACTGTATCTTGCCTATGCCACTCTGTACCATCACTCATTCATATATCTTTATGTACATATTCTTTATCCCCTTACACTTGTGTCTATAAGGTAGTAGTTTTGGAATTGTTAGCTAGATTACTTGTTGGTTATTACTGCATTGTCAGAACTAGAAGCACAAGCATTTCGCTACACTCGCATTAACATCTGCTAACCATGTGTATGTGACAAATACAATTTGATTTGATCATTTTGGTGTTCCCTTTATTTTTTTTGAGCAGTGTATTTCTAACTTATCAACTTCTGCTTGTTTGTTTTTGCTACCATGTGGGTTTTAGCTTGCTTGAGCCTGCTAACTGAGTGTCAGTTCACCTACAGGTTTCATTTTAAAATATGTATCTTACAAAGGAGTTTAATATAACTGCTTAACTATTTCTCTGTACAAGGAATTGTACTTTGTTTTATTTTTACTCATTTTTTTCTAATCTTTAGAGGAAAATGCCACGGGCATCTGATGTGTGGAGACATTTCACTGTAGCTAATGTAGAAGGAAAGGCTGTGTACATTTGCAAATACTGTGCCAAATCATATGTGAAGAATGCAACAAAGATGCAGAATCATCTGGCCAAGTGCATACAATTCCCTCAGCGCTCACAACAAGCAACCTCTGACAAAAGTCTCTCTACTTCTATTCGAGGTGAAAATGATGAATCTGACACCATCAATAGCAACAGCTCTTGATCCTCCTGGAATCAGAAGTTTTTGTTAACTCAATGGAGGAACGTAGTCAGAGAAATGCTGATGAATGTCTTGCTCGAGCTGTGTATGCAACTGGTTCACCTCTGATGCTCACAGGCCATGTGTATTAGAAGAGATTTATGAATGTTCTTCGATTTAATCATTCACAATGTCTACTAATGATAAGGTCAAATGTTTATGTCTCCATATATGGTAACTATATCAAATGCAAAAAAACATTACATTTAAATGGTAAACATCAATTTGCATATATTTCCATTAATTCCCGTATAGTTCCATTAATTCCAATATATTCCTGTTAACTCCCGTGGAAAGTTTCCACCTCTGAATATTCCCCAAAATGTGCAACCTTAGTTGTCACTATATGAGACTGACCATAGGAGATTGGACCTTCGCAGCTAGCTAGTTGATAGCGAGTGGCAATTGTCCAGAAGCATGCACCAGTTAGCCTCGAGCTAGGCCCATCTCCCGGCTAGCAAATGAAGTACACCAACTACAACACTTGTCTTGCCAATTGGCCTGGACCCTTTGTCGACACGGAGCCCTGCCGATCCATCACGACTGGTCTGCTGAAGTAACTCGGCCGATGTGCTCTCAACAGGCCTCTGCGTCATTGGTGGTGATCCATCTGCTAGCCCTGGCCTGCTTGCTCCCTGAACACCATGTCTCCCGCTCGCTCAACATAGTAATCAACTACCGAACCCTGTTCCAGCTATTGCTCTTCATTGGACCCTATGATCACTCGGCTACACAGCCGATGCCTGCTGGACTGTCCATTAACACGGTTCTTCATTTTGTTTATATATCTGTCTGCCCCAGCCTCAAACTCAGGGCCTGTGTGTAGCTAACTGACTCGCTCTGCCCATTCGTTGTTGTTGTCCTAGCTGTTTACCCATTGTTGTCTCACCCGTTGTTGTCTTAGCTCTCCCAATCAACACCTGTGATTGCTTTATGCCTTTCTATAATGTCATTATGCCTTAAACTGTTGTTAAGGGCAACTCTCATTGTTTTATTTTTCTGCGAAGCCCCTAGTCCTGCTCAACATGCCTTGGATCGCTCCTTTGTCCCACCCCCCACACATGCGGAGACCGCACCCAGCTTAACTGGCACCTCCAGGGATGCAACCTCTCTCATCGTCACTCAATGCTTAGGTTTACCTCCACTGTATTCGCACCCTACCATACCCTTGTCTGTACACTATGCCCTGAATCTATCCTACCACGCCAAGACATCTGCTCCTTTTATTCTCTGTTCCCAACGCACTAGACGACCAGTTCCTAAGGCCTTTAGCCGTATCCTCATCCTACTCCTCCTCTGTTCCTCTGGTGATGTAGAGGTTAACGCAGGCCCTGTGTGTCCCCAGGCGCTCTCATTTCATGACTTCTGCAACCGTAAAAGCCTTGGGTTCATGCATGTTAACAACACCTCCTCCCTAAGTTTGCTTTATTCACGGCTTTAGCACACTCCGCCAACCCTGATGTGCTAGCCGTGTCTGAATCCTGGCTTAGGAAGCCCACCAAAAACTCTGAAATTTCCATCCCCAATTACAACATTTTTCATCAAGACAGAACTGCTAAAGGAGGCGGAATTGCAATCTACTGTAGAGATAGCCTGCAGAGTTCTGTCACACTATCCAGGTCTATGCCCAAACAGTTCGAGCTTCTACTTTTAAAGATCCATCTCGCCAGGAAAAAAATCCTTCACTGTTGCCGCTTGTTATAGACCCCCCCTCACCTCCTAGCTGTGCCCTGGACACCATATGTGAATTGATTGCCCCCCCATCTATCGTCAGAGTTCTTCTGCTAGGTGACCTAAATTGGGATATGCTTAACACCCTGGCCATCCTACAATCTAAGCTAGATGCCCTCAATCTCACACAAATTATCAAGGAACCTACCAGGTACAACCCCAAATCTGTAAACATGGGCACCCTCATAGATATCATCCTGACCAACTTGCCCTCTAAATACACCTCTGCTGTTTTCAACCAGGATCTCAGTGATCACTGCCTCATTGCCTGTGTCCGCGGTCAAACGACCACCCCTCATCACTATCAAACGCTCCCTAAAACACTTCTGCGAGCAAGCCTTTCTAATCGACCTGGCCCGGGTATCCTGGAAGGATATTGACCTCATCCCGTCAGTAGAGGATGCCTGGTTGTTCTTTAAAGGTGCTTTCCTCACCATCTTACATAAGCATGCCCCGTTCATTTTTTTGTTTAACTAAGAACAGATACAGCCCTTGGTTGACTGCCTTGACCAGCACAAAAACACCCTGTGGCGTACTACACTAGCTTCGAATAGTCCCCGCGATATGCAACTTTTCAGGGAAGTCAGGAACAAATACACACAGTCAGTTAGGAAAGCAAAGGCCATGGAGGAATGGGCCAAAATACAAGCAACAGTGTGTGAAAACCTTGTGAAGACTTACAGAAAACGTTTGACCTCTGTCATTGCCAACAAAGGTTATATAACAAAGTATTGAGATAAACTTTTGTTATTGAGCAAATACTTATTTTCCACCATCATTTGCAAATAAATTCATTAAAAATCCTACAATGTGATTTTCTGGATTTTTTTTCTCCTTTTGTCTGTCACAGTTGAAGTGTACCTATGATGAGGATTACAGGCCTCTCATCTTTTAAGTGGGAGAACTTGCACACTTGGTGGCGGACAAAATACTTTTTTTGCCCCACTGTATATCCATCCTGCCCTGCCTTTCTAAAGTCTTCGAAAGACAAGTGAACAAACAGATCACTGACCATTTCGAAACCCACCGTACCTCAGCCACGCTCAAGGTACTAAACGATATCATAACCGCCATTGATAAAGACACTACTGTGCAGCCGTATTCATTGATCTGGCCAAGGATTTCGACTCTGTCAATCACCACATCCTCATCAGCAGACTCGACAGCCTTGGTTTCTCAAATGATTGCCTCGCCTGGTTCACCAACTACTTCTCTGATAAAGTTCAGTGTGTCAAATTGGAGGGTCTGCTGTCCGGACCTCTGGCAGTCTCTATGGGGGTGCCACAGGGTTCAATTCTTGGACCAACTCTCTTCTCTGTATACATCAATGAGGTTGCTCTTGCTGCTGGTGAGTCTCTGATCCACCTCTACGAAGACGACACCATTCTGTATACTTCTGGCCCTTCTTTGGACACTGTGATAACAACCCTCCAGGCAAGCTTCAATGCCATACAACTCTCCTTCCGTGGCCTCCAATTGCTCTTAAATACAAGTAAAACTAAATGCATGCTCTTCAACCGATCGCTACCTGCACCTACCCGCCTGTCCAACATCACTACTCTGGACGGCTCTGACTTAGAATACGTGGACAACTACAAATACTTAGGTGTCTGGTTAGACTGTAAACTCTCCTTCCAGACCCATATCAAACATCTCCAATCCAAAGTTAAATCTAGAATTGGCTTCCTATTTCGCAACAAAGCATCCTTCACTCATGCTGCCAAACATACCCTTGTAAAACTGACCATCCTACCAATCCTCGACTTTGGCGATGTCATTTACAAAATAGCCTCCAATACCCTACTCAACCAATTGGATGCAGTCTATCACAGTGCAATCTGTTTTGTCACCAAAGCCCCATATACTACCCACCATTGCGACCTGTACGCTCTCGTTGGCTGGCCCTCGCTTCATACTCGTCGCCAAACCCACTGGCTCCATGTCATCTACAAGACCCTGCTAGGTAATGTCCCCCCTTATCTCAGCTCGCTGGTCACCATAGCATCTCCCACCTGTAGCACACGCTCCAGCAGGTATATCTCTCTAGTCACCCCAAAAACCAATTCTTTCTTTGGCCGCCTCTCCTTCCAGTTCTCTGCAGCGCAATGACTGGAACGAACTACAAAAATCTCTGAAACTGGAAACACTTATCTCCCTCACTAGCTTTAAGCACCAACTGTCAGAGCAGCTCACAGATTACTGTACCTGTACATAGCGCACCTATAATTGAACCCAAACAACTACCTCTTTCCCAACTGTATTTAATTTATTTATTTTGCTCCTTTGCACATTCTTCCATTGCAAAACTAAGTTCCATTACTTGCTATATTGTATTTACTTTGCCACCATGGCCTTTTTTGCCTTTACCTCCCTTCTCACCTCATTTGCTCACATTGTATATAGACTTGTTTATACTGTATTATTGACTGTATGTTTGTTTTACTCCATGTGTAACTCTGTGTCGTTGTATCTGTCGAACTGCTTTGCTTCATCTTGGCCAGGTCGCAATTGTAAATGAGAACTTGTTCTCAACTTGCCTACCTGGTTAAATAAAGGAGAAATAAATAAAGATAAATAAAAAAATGACCTTCAATGCCATACAACACTCCTTCCGTGATTATTCTGCCACTGTCTTTTTATTATCTCGGCCTTTAGCCCTATATCACAGTGCCAAGGCTTATGAACAAAGTGCCAAGGCTTATTGAGCAAACAACGCAATTATCACAACAGATAGGTTGTAATGTTTTTTTTCTGGATTAGCTTCTCCAGTGATTTAACCTACATGCCACAATTGGTTATGACTGCAGTAATTTGGACTGAAAATGAGACATTACCTTTTCTTCCCAGAGTACCACTCGATGAAGAACCAGTGTAGAACCAGTGGCAGCATTGCCATGAAGCCCAGGTACAGCCAGTCATAAAGTTCAGGGGATTCTGTACACTTCTCACAGATCTTCTGCATGTTTGTCTTCTCTCCTCTGGGACATACCTGATAATTCAACTACATTTTAGGGTATGGGTTTAGCCTAATACTCGGTTACAGAACTTAGTGCTACATTAGTAGCTAGAATGGCCTTCCAACAGCTCAGTTGATTTGTTAAAATTCAGCTGGAACTACACTCACCCCACATTCTCCATCAAATGAGCCATTTATCAACATCTTGCCACAATAATGTCCCGGACAGGTTGAACTCATGGCTACGGCTGTAATGAAACAGTAATACAACCAATCAGTTATTGACAATACTGCGGACATCTAACAATGTAGCTACATTATATGAACAAAAGTATGTGGACACCTGCTCGTCGAACATCTCAATGCAAAATCATTGGCATTAATATGGAGTTGATCTTCCCTTTGCTGCTATTATAGCCTCCACTCTTCTGGGAAGGCTTTCCACTAACTGTTTGAACATTGCTGCGGGGACTTGCTTCCATTCAGCCACAAGCGCATTACTGAAGTCGGTAAATTATGTTGGCCGATTAGGCCTGGCTCATAATTGGCGTTCCAATTCATCCCAAAGGTGTCGATGGGGTTGAGGTCAGGGCTCTGAGCAGGCCAGTCAAGTTCTTCCACGCCGATTTCAACAAACCCTTTCTGTATGGTCCTCGCTTTGTGCACAGGGGCATTGTCATGCTGAAACAGTACAAGGCCTTCCCCAAACTGTTGCCACAAATTTGGAAGCACAGAATCATCTAGAATGTCATTGTATGGTGAAGCGTTAAGATTTCCCTTCACTGGAACTAAGGGGCCTAGTCCTAACCATGAAAAAGAACCCCAGACCATTATTCCTCCTCCACCAAACTTTACAGTTGGCACTATGCATTGGGGCAGGTCGCGTTCTCCTGGCATCCACCAAACCCAGATTTGTTCATCGGACTCCTAGATGGTGAAGTGTGATTCATCACTCCAGAGAAAGCATTTCCACTGCTGAAGAGTCCAATGGCAGCGAGCTTTACACCACTCGCTTGGCAATGCATATAGTAATCTTAGGCTTGTATGCAGCTGCTCAGTCATGGAAACCCATTTCATGAAACTGACTTTGCTTCCAGAGGCAGTTTGGAACTCGGTAGTGAGTGTTGCAACCGAGGACAGACTATTTTTATACGCTATGCATTTCAGCACTGTGGTTCAGCTCTGTGAGCTTGTGTGGCCTACCACTTCACGGCTGAGCTGTTGTTGCTCCTAGACATTAACACAATATCAGCACTTACAGTTGACCGGGCCAGCTCTAGCAGGGCAAAAATTGGACAAACTGACTTGTTGGAAAGGTGGCATCCTATGACGGTGCCACGTTGAAAGTCACTGCGCTCTTCAGTAAGGCCATTCTACTGTCAATGTTTGTCTATTGAGATTGCATGGCTGTGTGCTCGATTTTATACATCTGTCAGCAACAGGTGTGGCTGAAATAGCCGAATCCACTAATTTGAAGAGGTGTCCACATACTTTTGTATATATAGTGTAACGTTACTAATCACCTAAAAACTAGCAAGTATGTTGGCTAGCTAGCTAAAATAGCTAACTAGCTATCTAGCTTTCCTGGTTTAGGCGACAGGGCGTAATATTAAAGTCATCACATCATTAAGCAGACACTTTCCAAGTATAATGTAGCTACATTACCCATATTTTTATTCAATATCCATACGATTTAGATGAATACGTGGTACATGATGTTTCCAAACAACGATTTAATTTCTGCTACATCAACCGACAAACCGGAAGCTCCTGCTAGTGGTTCGGTCGTCACTAGTTACCACAAGCACAAAGTCATAAACCCCGCCTATTCCTGCATTTGAGCTTCTTAAAATGATATTTTAAAGCAAACCTTAACCCCACTGCTAACCTAATGTCTAACCATAAAGTAAATTTTTATTTCATGAATTGTTACGATACACTCAATGTTGACTTTGTTGCTGTGGTATTTAGTGGAAACCCATTAGGTCTTCAATTTACTTCTTCGCCCTTTTTGGTTTCTATGCGTCAAGCTGACTAAAGATACGCGCAACAGCGCTCTCTTGGGTTCCGAAAAAATGCCAACCCCAAATTGAGCCTCGTTTATGCCTTGCGCTAACATGTGAGTTTCGTGATCATCTGATCAATATGATCTAATTACTATCTGATCAAAGTTTGTCGCGTCTACACATGATGTTAAAATGTCTCTCTTATCTGTCCACTGTGTCCACATTGTGATCAGATTTCCTGGTGCCTCCCTGTATGCAAAATATTTGAAGATTATTTTCAATATAATGTGAATGTATTTATTTTAAGACAATTATTGATGCCATAAGTCAATGGTACTAGCTGTCAATAAAAAAATATTGATTTTTTTACAAGCATTTCGCTACATCTGCAATAACATCTGCTAAACACATGTATGTGACCAATAAAATCTGCACTTGATTGATTTCCAGATGGCTCCCTGACTACCTCCAGAGGTGGTCAGGAAGATCTGATCACAATGTGTCTTAATCGTCTACACCTGTCTAAAAATGTTGGCCCAATCAGAATGTGGACAAGATCAGAACAGAGAATACACGTTAGCACCAGATGTAAGTAGGGCTTTTCTTGTCAACGTCAACTTGGTTTGATCTTCACGTTGTTGTATTTTTAGCAGTATATATAGTATTTTTGATGTTTTCAGTATATGTTGAACACTTTCAGACAATGCACATAATCACACAAAAAAAATGTATGAGTTTATTTTAAAGGTACCTGATAAACTATTTATAAATTGTGTGTTCACCATTTCTTTATCATTAGTCCCGCATTTATAAACCATTTACGAATCATTAGTTAAGTCTTTGTGCAGTCCTTAATCTAAAGTGAGTGCTATTTATACTTTATAAACATTTTATAAATGTTTTGAGTGACCAGTGTAATTTTTCACAAAAAGATGGACATGCCCTTGGTAGACATTCCAGCAGTACGTAGTAACATAATAAGCACACAACACACGTTCAACTAGCTTACTAGCATTTACAAATGTGAGAATAATGATTCAAAATGGTGAACTCACAATTTATAAATGCCTTATAAATGGTTTATTAGGTACCCATAAAATAAAGTGTAGCAAAGTTAACTGAAGTTAACTGATTAACTCTGACAGCCTCCCTAGAGAGAGAGAGATATATAGAGGCTGAAAGACACAGACAGACAGACGGACGGACGGACGGACGGACGGACGGACGGACAGAAATACAAAGCCCTGTGCCACAGAGCGATGGACCTAAAGAAGAATCAACTCAGCCAGCTGGTTCTGGGGCTCTGTTCACAAACACAAACAGACCCCAGCACAGCAGCACAATTAGACCCAATCAAATAATGAGAAAGTAAAAAGATAACTATTTGACACACTGGAAATAATCAAACAAAAAAAACGAGCAAATTCCAATGCTATCTGGCCCTAAACAGAGTACACAGTGGCAGAACACCTGACCACTGTGACTGACAAAAAAATATGAAAATCCTTGCTATCCCTGCCATAGGCAGACCTGGCTCTCAAGAAGAGAAAGCAGGTTATGTGCCCACTGTCCAAAAAAAATAAGTGAAAACTGAGCTGCACTTCCTAACCTGCCAAATGTATGACCAAATTAGAGACACATATTTCCCACAGATCACACAGACCCACAAATAATTTGAAAACAAATCAATCATTGATAAACTCCCATATCTGTTTGGCAAAATACCGCAATGTGAAATCACAGCAGCAAGATTTGTGGCCCGTTGCCATGAGAAAAGGGCAACCATTTACAACATTGTAAATATCACCAATATATCTGTTTATTTATCTCCCCCACTATTCATACTACAACTATTTGCACATTGTTAAAATATAACACTTGAAAATATAATACTTGAAATGTCTAGCTTTTTTAAACCATTTTGGGTGCAATGTTACATTTTTTGTATTTCTTTTTTTACATTGTTTTTATAAATAGTTTTTTATTGATGTGGATACATTTGTTTCTTCTCACTTTTGTGTATTGTTTGAATTGATGGGGGAGCACAGAGAGAAAGTTCACAATTATGCCACCTCCACTGAGTAATACACTGTATGTAGAAATGTAATGTCAAAATATATGTTTAGTACATAAGGGGAAATCTGCACTCGCTATATCATATTTTTTTCATCAAAAACTACAGAGTTGTATATTTATTTTTGTATCATGGCGCCGGAGAAGATGGCTGACGTTTTACGTGCTCCTATCCAACTGTGTTTTTTTGTTAGTTTCTTTGTGTTGTTTGTGACTTATTCTGTAAATGATTTTGCACATAATGTTGCTGACCGAAAATAACTTCTGGACATCAGAACAGCGATTACTCACCACGAACTGCCAGAAGATTTTTTTTTTTCCTTTAACAAGTCCGATGAGCCCGACGTGAAGGGCATACTGCTTTCCCAGGGACAGACCCAAATCCCTGTCATTTGCGTGAAGAGAAGACGGAGAAAAAGAACGCAGAGGTCGGTCTGCCTTCTGAGAAGTCGTAGGCGATCTGCCTTCCGTTCAACTAGCTAACGTGCAATCATTGGAAAATATTGACAACCTACGAGGAAGATTAAACTACCAACAGGACATTAAAAACTGTAATATTTTATGCTTCATGGAGTTGTGGCTGAATGACGACATACATTGTATCGGCAGGATAGAACAATGGCATTTGGTAAGACAAGGGGTGGTGGACAATGTATATTTGTAAACAACAGCTGGTGCACGATATCTAAGGAAGTCTTGAGGTTTTGCTTGCCTGAGGTAGAGTATCTCATGATAAGCTGTAGACCACACCACACCGTACCTAGAGAGTTTTCATCTGTATTTTTTGTACCTGTCTACATACCACCATGCTGGCACTAAAACCACACTCAATGAGCTGTATACCGCCATAAGAGAACAGGACGATGCTCATCCAGAGGCGGCTCTCCTAAAGGCCAGGGACTTTAATGCAGGGAAACTTAAATCAGTTTTACCTCAATTCTATCAGCACGTCATATGTGCAACCAGAGGGAAAAAATCTAAACCACCTTTACTCCACACACAGAGATTCGCCCTCCATTTGGCAAATCTGACCATAATTCTATCCTCCTGATTCCTGCTTACAAGTTAATATTAAAGCAGGAAGCACCAGTGACTCGGTCAATGAAAAAGCAATCAGATTAAGCAGATTCTAAGCTACAGAACTGTTTTGCTAGCACAGACTAGAATATGTTCCGGGACCCTTCCGATGGCATTGAGGGGTACACTACATCAGTCATTGGCTTCATCAATAAGTGCATCAATGACATCGTCCCCACAGTGACCGTACGTACACCAACCAGAAGCCATGGATTACAGGCAACATCAGCACAGCGCAAAGACTAAGCTAAGGACCCTGGGACTAAACACCTCCCTCTGCAACTGGACCTGCCCCCAGGTGGTAAGGCGGGACAACACATCTGCCATGCTGATCCTCAACACAGGGCCCTTCAGGGGTGCGTGCTCAGTGCCCTCCTGTACACCCTGTTCACTCATGACTGCACGGCCAGGCACAACTCCAACACCATCATTAAGTTTGCCGATGACAACAGTGGTAGGCCTGATCACCGGCAACAATAAAACAGCCTATAGGGGGCGGTCAGAGACCTGGCCATGTGGTGCCAGGACAACAACTCTCCCTCAACGTGATCAGGACAAAGGAGATGATTGTGGATTACAGGAAAAGGACGACCGAGCACGCCCCCATTCTCATCGATGGGTCTGTAGTGGAGCAGGTTGAGAGCTTCAAGTTCCCTGGTGTCCACATCAACCAACTAACATGGTCCAAGCACACCGAGACAGTCGTGAAAAGCATCTCAACAGATTTTACCTCCAGGCCATAAGACTCCTGAACAGGTAATCAAATGGCTACCTGGACTATTTGCATTGTGTGCCCCCCGAAACCCCTTTTTTACACTGCTGCTGCTCTCTGTTTATAATATACATGTATGCATAGTCACTTTATCTATACATTCATGTACATACTACCTCAATTGGACCGACAAACCAGTGCTCCGGCACATTGGCTAACTTGGCTATCTGGCTAACTTGGCCACCCGCCAATCCCTCTTTTACACTACTGCTACTCTTTGTTCATCATATATGCATAGTCACGTTAACCATATCTACATGTACATACTACCTTAATCAGCCTGACTAACCGGTGTCTGTATGTAGCCTCGCTACTTTTATAGACTTGCTACTGTATATAGCCTTGCTACTGTTATTTTCACTTTCTTTTTACTGTTGATTTTATTTCTTTACTTACCTATTGTTCACCTAATACCTTTTTTTGCACTATTGGTTAGAGCCTGTAAGTAAGCATTTCACTGTAAGGTCTACACCTGTTGTACTCGGCGCACGTGACAAATAAACTTTGATTTGATTTGATTTGAACAGGGCATAACAAAACCTATTCCCCTTAGGAGACTGAAAATATTTGGCATGGGTCCTCAGATCCTCAAAAGGTTCTACAGCTGCACCATTGAGAGCATCCTGACTGGTTGCATCACTGCCTGGCATGACAACTGCTCTGCCTCTGACCGCAAGGCACTACAGAGGGTAGTGCCTACGGCCCAGTTCATCACTGGGGCCAAGCTCCCTGCCATCCAAGACTTCTATACCAGGCGGTGTCAGAGGAAGGCCCTAAAAATTGTCATAGACTCCAGCCACCAAGTCATAGACTGTTCTCTTTGCTGCCGCACAGCAAGCGGTATCGGTGCGCCAAGTCTGATCCAAGAGGCTTCTAAACAGCTTCTACCCCCAAGCCATAAGACTCCTGAACATCTAATCAAATGGCTACCGAGGCTAGTTGCATTGCCCCCCCCCCTCCCACCTTTTACTCCGCTGCTACTCTCTGTTAGTATCTATGCATATCCACTTTAACTCCACCTACATGCACATATTACCTCGACTAACCGGTGCCCCCACACATTGACTCTGTACCGATACCCCCTCTATATATAGTCTCATTATTTTACTCCTGCTTTTTAATTACTTGTTCCTTTCATTTCTTATTCTTAGTTGCATTTTTTAAAACTTTATTATTGGTTAGGGGCTTGTAAGTAAGCATTTCACTCTAATGTCTACACCTGTTTTATTCAGAGCATGTGACTAATACAATTTCATTTGATTTTTAAATGTTTTACTTATAAATTGCAGGTTAGTGTTTTTCCATCATGAATCTTGTTCTGGAGGCACCTCTTCAGTGTGGTCACTAGCTGGCACAGCCACAATGTCATTTGTGGTGGTTGGGCTGTTTTTAAAGCCTAACCCTCACCTTAAACCTTAACCACACATCTTATCCTCATGCCTAACCCTATTACATTAAGACCAAAAGGGTCATTTTTCTAGTCATTAATTTTTACCATATAGACTATTTTTACTTTGCAGCTGGGCTATCTAAGGGGAAATAGCTCAGTTCTACCTCCAGTACAAGACTGCTTATAAATTAATGATATGTACCCATTGATTATTCAGTAATATAAATTATAAATGCCTCATGAGCTTAGTCAAATTGTCGTACACCATCATAAGCTTGTTTTACGCCAATGTTTGTAAACAAGCACTGTATAGCCTCACAAATTGTTAAAACTATAATTGTAATATAATGGATGGTCAGTCCGTAGCTCTGTCTATGAATTTGGGAGTGGTTTAATTTATCTAGTCCCATCCCTCAGCTTTTTGGCGAAACAGTGGCAGGGAAGGAATTCTTATTGTTTCAATCACTGATTGCTGCTATAATAGTTTGATAGCTATTCAAATAGCTATCCAAATGCCTATCCTACAATTAATTGTAATTATATGTCATTATAATGCCTATACCCAATATGAAAATTAAACCTACTTGTAAAATTGCAGGTGTCAATTTTTCTGTTTTTAAGCCTACGTTGGGAGGCCTATAGGTACCTGACCAAATAACTAATCATCCAGAAAGTGCGTAATTGCACTGAAGAAAACCATCACTGATACCATGGCAACGGCTCTAAACGTCACGAAGGGGTGCAAAGACACAAATTGTACGCAAGGAAGGCGGGTACTCGGCAATATGAGAATCAAGGAATACGGGGATTGAGGCGACCAGGCGAGAACTGCAAACAGTGGCATGGACCCCAGTTTGAATAATGAGGAACATGTTGAGGAACCCATAGAAAGGGGGTTGCAAATGGGATCTACGTGTCTTTAATACGACATATCTAAGCTGCTGCATCAACACAGAGACAACATATTCGTAGAGGGATGAATCTCCTTCCATTCTGTGGAGGCCCCCCATTTGTGTCCGATGGATTTCCCCGTGAACATTGCATTGCTTGGCACCAGCAACTCCACTGCTCCAGACAACACCTCTGGCACGGGTTTAACGCTGGAAATAGTCACCATAGCACCGGTGTTACACAGCTTTTTTACGAAGGCCAGTCATGGAAACCTTACGGGCGGAGGCGACGAAAACCAACAACACATACCCGTGCAGAGCGCGGAGGGAAACTCGGTCCTCCATGGCATCACGGTGGCAGCTCAAGCATTGTTGCTCCTGGTTATCTTCCTCCTCTCTAGTTTAGGGAATTCTGCGGTGGTGATTGTCATAATAAAACATCGACAGCTGAGAACCGTTACCAATGCTTTCATCATGTCCCTTTCACTGTCTGATTTCTTGACGGCCGTTCTTTGTTTACCGTTCTCGTTCATGATGCTCTTCAGCAAAGATGGTGTGTGGATGTTTGGAGACCGTTTCTGCGTCGCCAACGGGTTCTTCAACGCATGCTTTGGTATTATTTCCACACTGACAATGACTCTAATTTCCTTTGACCGGTATTATGCCATCGTGAGGCAACCTCAGGAGAAGATAGGCAGGAGGAAGGCCATAACACTGTTGGTGGCAGTGTGGTTAACAGCAGTGTTTTTCTCCATTCCATGGTACCTGGTGATGCGAACATCCAAGGATCTAGTCGTCCATAAAAGGGGCTTCTACCACTGTATGTATGTCTTTCACACTGGTACTTCTAGGGTGGGTACCTCTTACAGTATAGCTTTAATAGTGGTGTGTTATCTCCTTCCGTTTGCGCTCATGTGTTTCTGTCATTATAACATATGTAAGACCGTTAGGTTATCAGAAATAAGGGTGCGGCCGGTGACCACTTACGCGTATTTACTCCGGTTTTATAGTGAGATGAGGACGGCCACGACAGTGCTGATTATGATAGTGTTTATCATCTTCTGCTGGGGCCCCTACTGTCTGATGGGTATCATCACCGCCGTGGGAGATTACTCATTCAACCCTGTCATGGACACCGTGGCAATGTGGATGGCATGGGCAAACGGTGCCATAAACCCGCTCATTTACGCAATTAGAAACCCTAACATATCGATGCTTTTAGGCCGAAGCCGAGAAGAGGGATATAGGACTAGAAACATTTCTGCCTACCTATCTACACAAACCCAAAGCAGGGATGTAAGAACCAGGGCCGACCAAATCAGAGACCGGTACGGTGCAAACAACCGGCTGTCTTCCTCCAGCCCAGCGAACGGAGGAGAGGTTGCGATGTGGGCTTGTAAAAACCCCGCGGTGTTCTTCTGTAGGGATGCTCAGCCCGATACGCTGTCCGAACCCACGGTGTCAAAAGTTGAAACTGCAGATACAAGTCTGTGATCGTCCTTTTATTTTCGAGAAACTTGATGAATGTCAAAATGTTGAAGTAATTTAAATATGCCAAAGTTTTTAACAAATGGAGAAATCAGAGGAAAAGTAGACCTAACTGTTAATTAGTGATAAGGGATATAAAAGTCAGTCCTATGAATTGACAACCCGCGTTTGAACACTTTATGCAGTGTCAAGCGCTCTACACACTGATGGAACAGAGTGCACATTTAAAAGCCCAATTTATTTTCAGGCCAATAAAGCAGTGTGATTTATAAAATACTCCAAATGATTAAA
The DNA here is from genome assembly GCF_021184085.1 of Oncorhynchus gorbuscha. Taxonomy (NCBI): domain Eukaryota; kingdom Metazoa; phylum Chordata; class Actinopteri; order Salmoniformes; family Salmonidae; genus Oncorhynchus; species Oncorhynchus gorbuscha. Next base: position 79,913,019 of record NC_060182.1, read on the forward strand.
CATCTCATTTGATTATATGTATTACTTTATGCCTTATCAGATACATGTTTATTGCGCAACCTTTACCACTGGGCGCAGACGTCAGTTCAAAGTCTAGTTTTGATTTACATTTGGTTGCGTTGTCAAGTAATGTGAATTCAACAAGAGCCAGTCTTTCGATTCCACTTTGATTTGAGGCATAGTTTATTGCTATAGTATTAAACTGTCAAAAGTGGCACCCCAAACCACTAAATCCCATTGAACTAACCCAAAGGAAAAACTGGATAATGGCGATCGCTGTTTAATTCAGGCTGATTTCCTTTTTGATTTGGGATAGTGCATTTGTCCTCATTTATACTGTATTCAGGGTAGAGGTTTAATATGAAATACTGTGAAGAATTCAGTCATTTAAATAAAGTGTGCGCGCGCTATGATTTGATATTCAAGATGTCATGTATGGCTGGCCATAGCGATTTGCTAGAACATGAAACAATGCTATGAAAACACAATTTAAATGTGCCTGTATTAAAAAAGGTGTATTTTGAATACCATACTCATTAGTTTGTTCATTTAAAATGTAATAATTGTATTGCTTGCCATAAGAAGCTGCGAGTTCTCAGAATTTGATTTTATTGGTGAGTTGTTAAATCATATTTTAACTTAAGATGTATAAAATAAATGTTTTGAAGCATCATATATTTATGTATTGTTCCTTATATGTGACACTGCCAATACAGATCCTGACCTAGGACAGGTGGAGTGGTGAAACAGCAGCTAGATGAATTGTTACCAGAGGTTTTATTAGTGACAAAGTCATTATTCACAATGCTTTCTGAATAGTATCCAAAGTATTGCAATTCATAGAAGCAGATGTTTGCTCAGAATGTCTTTAAAACATTTCAGAAATCCTTCACTTTCAGACAAGACCAACAGTAAATGGAACCTGTAGAATAGAGACATGGGCGCATTGGCCACTCCTTACTATAACTCAGATGAATACCTGTCTTTGTTGCACAGTTTGGAAAACAGGGTTAAATTACTTTAGTCATTCAGCAGATGCTCTTATCCAGAGCGACATACAGTTAGTGCATTCATCTTAAAATAGCTAGGTGAAACAATCATGTCAAGTACATTTTCCCTGCAAAGTATTTTTCAGTGCTACTGGGGAAAAAGAAAGGGGGAGGGTTGTGAGCATGTTAAGATACTTTTCAAAGAGGTAGTGTTTCAGATGTTTTCGAAAGATGGGCAGAGACTCCGCTGTCCTGACTTTAGGGGGAAGCTTGTTCCGCCATTGGGGTGCCAGGACAAAGAGCTTAAGGGGTGGGAGGGCCAAGAGACCAGGAGTGGCGGAACGGAGGGCTTGGGTTGGAATGTTGGGTTTGAGCATAGCCTGAAGTGGGGCATTTCCCCTTGCTGCTCCGAAGGTTATGCAAGCTTCAAATGGAAGCCAGTGGCGTGTGCAGAGGAACGGGGTGACATGAGAAAACTAGGGAAGGTTGAACACCATGCGGGTTGCAGCCTTCTGGATAAGTTTCAGGGGTTTGATGGCACAAATGGTGAGCACAGCCAACAGAGTTGCAGTGGTCTAGATTAGAGATGACAAGTGCCTGGATTATGACCTGCTCCGCTTCCTGTGTGAGTGAAGGTCGTACTCTAGGGATGATGTAGAGCAGGAACCTCCATCACTGCCTTGATGTTTGCAGAGAATGACAGGGTGTTTTCCAGGGTCACACCAATGTTCTTTGCACTCTGGGAAAGGGACATCGTGGAGTTGTCAACCGTGATGGAGAATCTTGGAGTGGGCAGGCCTTCCCTGGGATGAATAGCAGCTCTGTTATGTCGAGGTTGAGCTTGAGGTGGTGAGTAGACATACAAGCTGAGATGTCTACTAGGTACGCATAAATGAATGTCGCCACCTGGGTGTCAGAAGGGGGAATTGTAGCTGAGTGCCACCCGCAAAGAAACGATAGGAGAGACCATGTGACAGAGCTGAGTGACTTGGTGTAAAGAGAAAAGTGGACCTAGATCCAAGCCCTGTGGGACACCAGTAGTAAGAGCATTTGGTGCAGATGCAGATCCTCTCCACGCCACCTGGCCGGTGCGACCTGCCAGGTAGGATGCAATTCAAGAGTGTGCAGAGCCTGAGACGCTCAACCCTGAGAGGGTGGAAAGGAGGATCTGATGGTTAGATCTAGGAGGATGAGAAAAGAGTCAGCTTTGGCAGAGCAGAGAGCGGTCTCAGTTGAGTGAGCAGAGAGCGGTCTCAGTTGAGTGAGCTGCCTTGAAGCCTGACTGGTTAGGGTCAAGAAGCTTGTTATGTGAGATAATGAGAGAGTTGGTCAGAGACAGCGTGCTCAAGTGTTTTGGAAAGAAAAGGGATACCGGTCTCTAGTTTGACGCCAGAGGCTGTCGAGTGTTGGTTTCTTGCGGGGAGCGTCTCTGGCCATCTTGAAGTCAGAGGGGATGCAGCTAGTGGTCAGGGATGAATTAATGAAGGAAATGAGAAGGTCTCCAGAGATGGTCTGGAGAAGTGAATGGGGTCAAGTGGGCAGGTTGTTGGGCGGCCGGACATCACTTGTCGCAGGATTTCATCTGGAAAGAGGCGAGAAAGAGGTCAAGGCGTAGGGTAGTTCTGTGGGAGTGGAACTAGTGGACTCAGTAGGCTGAGTGAATGAGGAGCGGATGTCTTTTTTTAAAGCAGTTGACAAATGTCTGCAGAGGGAGGATAATTAAGGAGAGATGAGAAAGTGGAAAAGAGTTTCCCAGGGTTGGAGGCAGAAGATACAAATTTAGAGTGATAGAAGGCAGTTTTAGCAGCAGATAAAGACGGAGATGGTAGATAGAAGGGAGTGGAAGGAGGATAGGTCCTCCGGAGGTTTAATTTCCCTCCATTTCCACTCAACTGCCCACAGCCCTGTTTTGTTAGTGCGCATTGAGTGACTCATCCACGGAGCAAGAGGTGAAGGTTGGGCTGGCCAGGAGGAAAGGGGACAGTGGGAGTCAAATGAGGCGGAAAGGGAAGAGAGTAGGGTCGAAGATGCAGAGTCAGTGGAATTTAGCAGAAGGAAGAGCAGATAGAAGAGTAGCGGGAGCAAAGATTGTGGTGGCGCATGACCATCTGCGTAGGTAGGGTCTGAGGGTTGGAGGAGAAAAGGAAACAGAGTATTGATCAGAGATCAGTAGGTGTACAGCCTCTAGTGAAGTTGAGGTCAAGCTGATTACCTGCCTTGTGCGTGTGAGGTGACTGGGAAAGGGTGAGGTGAAAAGGAGTGGAAACAAAGAGGAAAGAAATGTATTTAAGTCAGGCGTCAGGAAGTTAAAGTCACTCAATAGACAGGTGAGAGGGGGAAAGAAAAACTCCACTTATAGGAGAAGTGATTAGCCCTGTGCTACCACCACCACGACCAGTAGCAGTGTTATAAGGTATTCCATGTCTCCATCAGGGTGAGATGAACTCAGCTTTATTGGCCGTAGATCGGAAGTACCAAACCCTGCCAGAGACTAAGAATTCCACATGGGTTGTGCTCACAGGGTACACTAACTTAGAAGTGTTACAGCCACTGAGTGGGCAGCGAATGTAAAATCTACCGGAAGAGGAGCGAACTGAAAATGGGACACACATACTTGCCAAAAATACAGAAGATCCAAATAAGATATGAAAATAACTAGGTAAGATACTCAAGTGAGAGAGTGATGTGGAGCCTTCCTCAAACAACTCAACAGACAGTCTGGTTTGGTGACAATACTGCCTCTTACAGTTGCTGCTGAAGAAACAGGGGAGACTGAAGTACTAGCACTAATTGCCTAGCAGAGGTGAAAGACAACAGCAGTGATTGCCTGGCAGAGGTGGGGGAAAAAAACACCCCCTGCAATAAAACACACCCACATATTAGCAAAATTGTTAGACAAATAGGCCTGAAACTAATCCAAGTCAACAACAACAGTCACAAGTACTGAGCAAATCAGACAGTTCAAACAGCAATGATTAAGTAGGCTACCAGATAAAAAGACAGCACTTCAATTCCAATTGCTCTAGCAAGATGATACCAAAAGCTACGTATTGAATAAAAAAATATACTTGCTGCTCTTGTAGGAGCTGATGTCCTTCTAAACTATAGATGGCGCACTAAGACTGGGTCCAAGTAATACTCCTTAAATAGTCAGGGCAGACAAGTAAGGCCACTCCCTCTTAAAACACCTAACTGTTACCAAGGGTTTTTACACAAATTGGCCTGAAACTATTCCAAGTCCACAATGAGTACAAAGCAATCAGACAGACAATGAATAAGGTCAAAGGTAAACTTGGTAAAAGACATCACTTCAATTCAATTGCCCTAGGAAGATATTACCAACAGCTACTTATTGAAGACAGTCCGAGAGGAATTACTGGTTTACTGGCTTGCAAACATAACAAAGATTCAACAGATAATTGACATCCAGGTTTATTACTTTAGTCCGTTTCGAAATAGAAAGTTGTTTAAATAATAAAAAAGCTGTATTGAAAGAACCCACATAACTCCATCAGAAATGCTATCACACAGTTGAGGAGGGTGTTGGTAGAAATGTGACCAAAGGTTTTAGAAGGGTTTTACTAATTGGATCTGACTAAATAACTGAAAAGTTTCTGCTGTACATAACATAGTGAGAAGGTGACACGGGAATTGGCACAATACATAATATATACACATATATGACAGTATTGAACACAAATAAAAAATGTATAGGATGCATAGTTTCCAGACTGATATCCACACTGTTTGTCAGGATGGCCAGAAGTAGAGCAATCATTTTTGGTAACACTTTAAATCAAATCAGAGACAATATCCTTTCAAAACTTCAAACTAGGTCCTATACTCTTTTACAATACTGTATATACAGTAAAATATACATTATTTTTTAGACCCATCTTTTGTTGCTGTTTCAATAGATTATTTTCTAAAGGTGAACGTTAGGGCTCTAATAAAATGGCAATATTGCATCTGTGATTTGGTTTTTAATATATCTAAATCAGGTCTTTGTAAAATTGTGATTAAAAAAACAGTATCAAAATGTGTATCTTGTTGTTATGCTTTTGTGCTCAGCTAAAAAACATTATCACTCATACATACTGGATTGTGCTTCAACAGACACTGTTTCTATGCATGAGGTTGACATCTTTTACTATACCCTTAAGGGACTCTGACTGAACACAATAGCAGGAAAGATTTTACACAAAGGCTAGTACATTCTCCCGATTAAAACAGGAAACGGGTCTCCGCCAGGGTCACTGTGTGTGTGTGTGTGTTATCCCAGGCTTTCCATTCCACTTCCTGGTTATCTTTGCAGACAGGGAGGGTCAAGAAGAGGGTCCTACTCTAGGGCACCAGCCCTATGCTATTAAAGTGCCCCATTCACGACATGAGTAAAACTGTCATTCAGACCACAGCATTTAAAAAATGTTGGTTAACACAAATAGCTTAGAGTCACTCCTGATCCATAGTTCATGGTTTTCATTAGGAGGTAATGTCTGTTTCCAGACAGACACAAGCTCTGGGTTATTGTTGCTTGAGTAGCAGAAGAGTAAGTAGAGGTCTGTCCACCACCTATCATGCTCATTTCAGTTCTGTTTTAGTGGTGAGTTCTGTCCACTCCAAAATGAAGGGGCGCTAGGCCCATTCCAAGCCACCAGAGGGCAGCATAGCCTAGCTCTAGTAGGACAAAGGATCCGTCATCAGTTGTTTTAGAGGTTCAGTTTGGTGACTGGCCGCTCCCTGCTGGTCTCAGCTGATGAGTTGACGCGCTTGCGGTTGCGTTTCATCTTGGACAGGTCCTTATCGAACACCTCCCCAGAGCGCAGTGCTGAAACAAGGTCGTCGAACTCACCGTCCTCTTCACAGTTCTCCTTAGCCTTCCTGGCCTTGCGCTCCTTCTCCCTCTGCTCCTTCAGCTGAGGAGACAAAACAGGCTTGACCAAATGACACACACCTACAGTAGAATATAGTGTGTGACGGATGTATTTGGTGTATTGAGTAAATGAACAGTACAGCACATGCATTTGAGTTTGTGTTGGTCAAGAGTTTTAAAAAACTCTGGTTTTATACCCATTTGTAATATATGTTGCATAATGACTAGGTGGTTAAAAGGTGACCATAGGTGATGATCTCTAGTGTTTTGGTCAGTGATAGACAATCTTAATCTAACCTGTGCTTCCATGCGGGCCCGTCGCTCCTCTTCCTCCTTGCGTCTGAGCATGTTCTCATTCTCCTGCTTGGCCTCTGCGAACGCCTGCAGGAATTGGTCGAAGATTCCGAAGAACTCGTCAGGCTGCATACGAGTTGCATCCTCACCAAAATGCTGCACTGCCTTCAGAAACTGGAGAGAAAACAACGTTAGACACCAAATACTTTAAGATGTTCAAACAGCTTTTCCTCTAGATGTAATAAAATGCAATCAATGAGTCACAGGTGATTTCTTTCAGTTACACTGGGGATGAATGTGTGAGACGTGGGTATGCCACCATATCTGGGTTCAAATACTATTTTAAATCATAACTAATACTTTATCTGGGCTTGATTGTGCTTGTCTTGTATATTGGAACCAACACAATAATCGTAAATGTGCAAACTCTGCCCACCTGGCACTCCAGGCAGGGTAGGGCAAACATTCGGTAATTAAAATATTTCAAATATTATTTGAACTCAGGGCTGCTCCCAACAGGTGGTTTCCTCCTCCCTGCCATTGTAAAGTTGAACTTGATACATAAATAACCCTCATCCACTGCGCATGTATCAAATACATTCCACATGGCACTTCATGAAGGGGAGGACCAGGGGGAAAACCACGGCTTTGAAACTGATAGCCTTGACCCATCTCAGTTAAAAATGAACTTCTTATATTCAGAGGTTCCAATGTCTATGCAGGTAGACGGTAACCCTTGAACAGACGTGAGTTACTACATCCTCCACATTGAAATACAGTGAAACACAAGGCATACTATTTCCAAGTATATTGGTTGTTTGAAAAGGTGACTTCAAAGCTGCAGTAAGAACACTTAATGTGTGCTACCTACTTGGTTGTGGCCAAGTATAAAGTTACAGGATTTGCCATTTGCTCTGCCCTTATAAAGTCTTTAAAGCGACCATATTTTAGTTTTATATCTCCATCAGAGCTCCTAGTAGTGGAGAGAAGCATGAGGAGGAGGGGGCAGACGGACAATGCGGTCCCCAGACCCTGGCCCCCGCTGGTTCTCACCAGCTCCTTGGCCTCGGTCAGAGAATCCTCCACGTCTGAGAAGCTGAAGCTGGCCACGGTGATGAACTGGCTCACCACAGACACAAACTTATCCCCCGAAACCTGAGGAAGACCTCTCTGAAACTCCAGCTCCTATACAGTAGGGAACAGCATTACAGGAGAATTATATGGCTGTCATCAGACAACCCACAACACAAGATTACGATATGATATGACAAGGCAAAACTCCAGGCCATAATCTTTGGAGTTCTGTCAGTGGAAACGTATTGAGAGTCATGAACAGGACTGCCTCTGATACCATGTGAGAATAAGGGTAAAACCAATAGAAATGGCCACTCACCATTTCCACACTCTTCAGTCCAGAACGCAAGTTGTTGATGTCTTTCTCCAGCTCTGTCATACTGTGGATAAGGGTAGAGGAAAGGGAAGGAAAGGGAGTGAAGAAAGATGAGAGGAGAGGAGGAAAGGGGAAAGGAAAGGGAGGGAGTGGAGAGAGGAGTTTATTGACGTGAAACAATTACAAACCATCTGTGCTCCAACCAAGCCACAACTTAGAGACAGGAAATGTGTGATGATAAAACCCAACTTCCTTCCTTCTCAGTCAGGAAAGGCATGGATACAGGGTTCACTAGGTTTAACAGAAACTCTAACTTAGATTATCTTTATTTGCGACCTGAATTATTATAATTGTTTTAATGCTGACTGTTACACTATTGCTTTGCTGTGGTACAATAGGAAACACCTTGACATTTTGAGGATTGCAGGGTTCACAGTTCACACTTTCCACATTTCAAGAGGATCACTGAAATATGGGCTATTAGGACAACCTGTGCCTCTGAAAAATCCAGACAATATAAACATGACCTTTGACCCTCTCTGTAAACACGGCATGTAAGGTAATACAAACAGCAAGGGTAATTACACACAGTTTCACATAAATGAGAGCAACTTAGGTTTATGAAACAGCATCTGTGTGTGTGTGTGTGTGTGTGTGTGTGTGTGTGTGTGTGTGTGTGTGTGTGTGTGTGTGTGTGTGTGTGTGTGTGTGTGTGTGTGTGTGTGTGTGTGTGTGTGTGTGTGTGTGTGTGTGTGTGTGTGTGTGTGTGTGTGTGTGTGTTTGTTGATTCAGTCAGCCTTAGTAGCAGCTCGTACTTGACTTTGGCTGCCTCTGGAACACTCTGAAGCTCTTCCTGGAACACGGCCACTTTGGGATACTTATGCTCCAGGATGGTGATCAGGTAATGCAGCAGAGTGATGTTCCTACAAACACATACCACACATTAGTATTCATATCACGCATTAGAATTCACATCACACATTAGAATTCACATCACACATTAGAATTCACATCACACATTAGAATTCACATCGCACATTAGAATTCACATCGCACATTAGAATTCACATCGCACATTAGAATTCACATCGCACATTAGAATTCACATCATACATTAGAATTCACATCGCACATTAGAATTCACATCGCACATTAGAATTTACATCAAATATTAGAATTCACATCGCACATTAGAATTCACATCACACATTAGAATTCACATCGCACATTAGAATTCACATCGCACATTATAATTCACATCGCACATTATAATTCACATCGCACATTATAATTCACATCGCACATTATAATTCACATCACACATTAGAATTCACATCGCACATTATAATTCACATCGCACATTAGAATTCACATCACACATTAGAATTCACATCGCACATTAGAATTCACATCGCACATTAGAATTCACATCTCATATTAGAATTCACATCGCACATTAGAATTCACATCACACATTAGAATTCACATCACACATTAGAATTCACATCACATATTAGAATTCACATCACACATTAGAATTCACATCACACATTAGAATTCACATCGCACATTAGAATTCACATCACACATTAGAATTCACATCACACATTAGAATTCACATCACACATTAGAATTCACATCACACATTAGAATTCACATCACACATTAGAATTCACATCACACATTAGAATTCACATCACATATTAGAATTCACATCGCACATTAAAATTCACATCACACATTAGAATTCACATCACACATTAGAATTCACATCACATATTAGAATTCACATCACACATTAGAATTCACATCGCACATTAGAATTCACATCGCACATTAGAATTCACATCACACATTAGAATTCACATCACACATTAGAATTCACATCACACATTAGAATTCACATCACACATTAGAATTCACATCACACATTAGAATTCACATCACACATTAGAATTCACATCACACATTAGAATTCACATCGCATATCAGAATTCACATCACACATTAGAATTCACATCACACATTAGAATTCACATCGCACATTATAATTCACATCGCACATTAGAATTCATATCACACTTTAGAATTCATATCACACATTAGAATTCATATCACACATTAGAATTCATATCACACATTATTATTCATATCACACATTATTATTCATATCACACATTAGAATTCACATCACACATTAGAATTCACATCACACATTAGAATTCACATCACACATTAGAATTCACATCGCATATCAGAATTCACATCACACATTAGAATTCACATCACACATTAGAATTCACATCGCACATTATAATTCACATCGCACATTAGAATTCATATCGCACATTATAATTCACATCGCACATTAGAATTCACATCGCACATTAGAATTCACATCACACATTAGAATTCATATCGCACATTATAATTCATATCACACTTTAGAATTCATATCACACTTTAGAATTCACATCGCACATTATAATTCACATCGCACATTATAATTCACATCGCACATTATAATTCACATCACACATTAGAATTCACATCGCACATTATAATTCACATCGCACATTATAATTCACATCGCACATTAGAATTCATATCACACTTTAGAATTCATATCACACATTAGAATTCACATCGCACATTATAATTCACATCACACATTAGAATTCATATCACACTTTAGAATTCATATCACACATTATAATTCACATCGCACATTAGAATTCATATCACACTGTAGAATTCATATCACACATTAGAATTCATATCACACTTTAGAATTCATATCACACTTTAGAATTCATATCACACATTAGAATTCATATCACACATTATAATTCATATCACACATTAGAATTCACATCGCACATTATAATTCACATCACACATTAGAATTCATATCACACATTAGAATTCATATCACACATTAGAATTCACATCGCACATTATAATTCACATCACACATTAGAATTCATATCACACATTAGAATTCATATCACACTTTAGAATTCATATCACACTTTAGAATTCATATCACACATTATAATTCATATCACACATTATAATTCATATCACACATTAGAATTCACATCGCACATTATAATTCACATCACACATTATAATTCACATCACACATTAGAATTCATATCACACACATCATCACACATGACACACATCATGCTCTTAGTGTGGTGTTATTTGGACAGGTCTATGAACTAAAATGTTTTTAAGTCAATGGTATTTTTCCTGTATACATAAAGGATAAATGCTCAAGCCAGAACATTTCTTACTTGTCAATGCTGGACTTGGTGTCAGCAATCTTGTTGAGTGAGGACACTTTGAAGCCATAGGCGTTCCCCCTCTGACCCTTGTTCATGTAGTTACCAAAGGCCAGGACCACCTCCAGAAGCTGCTTGAGGTTGCGACTCTGCAGCACCTCTTTAGATGCCCTGATCAGTGCTGGGGAGAGGAAGAAGACGTTACTGTTATGAGGATAAGACATTGGTTAAATGCCACCCTAGTCCCTATGTAATGCATTACCTTTGACCAGGGACCACCAAATGACACCCTAGTTCCTATGTAATGCATTACCTTTGACCAGGGACCACCAAATGACACCCTAGTTCCTATGTAATGCATTACATTTGACCAGGGACCACCAAATGCCACCCTAGTCCCTATGTAATGCATTACCTTTGACCAGGGACCACCAAATGACACCCTAGTCCCTATGTAATGCATTACCTTTGACCAGGGACCACCAAATGGCACCCTAGTTCCTATGAATGCATTACCTTTGACCAGGGACCACCAAATGACACCCTAGTCCCTATGTAATGCATTACCTTTGACCAGGGACCACCAAATGGCACCCTAGTTCCTATGAATGCATTACCTTTGACCAGGGACCACCAAATGGCACCCTAGTCCCTATGTAATGCATTACCTTTGACCAGGGACCACCAAATGGCACCCTAGTTCCTATGAATGCATTACCTTTGACCAGGGACCACCAAATGGCACCCTAGTCCCTATGTAATGCATTACCTTTGAGTGGGGACAACCAAATGGCACCCTAGTCCCTAGGTAATGCATTACCTATGACCAGGGACCACCAAATGGCACACTATTATCTATATAGTGCACTACTTCTTTTAAAGGTAGATCATTTGAGCATGGAACATTGTAGGAAAATCCTACCTTCAACTTTAGGTTTGACTTCGACGATTCTTTCAGCAAATTTCTTTTTGAAGTAGAGAGACTGCAGCCTTGGCTGGTAGTGGTTGATTCTGTATTGTAGAAAGAGGTCCAAATATTATGTTTCAATCAGAATTTACATAGACATTACCCTTCACTGAAACTGTTGTGTAATAGATGGGTTGCCTGACGACGTCACGGAAATGATGCGCACGCATCGATGAGGCATAAGGCCGTGTGTTATGATTCTGAACAGTCAGATAGCTAGCAACAATGACAAGAAGCTGCCATGTGGAAAATCGTAGGGCGCTTGTTTCAGGTAGTTGTATATTGTTCTTGATTCTATGTCTTGTTTTAAGGTGTTTTGATTCATGTCACGCCTATGCTAATATGACACAAATTCAAAATAACCAACAACTGTAACAATGTGTTTGATAGACAACAAGTGCTTACTGTGAAAATGTATTTGTTTTCAATAAACAGTTGGACTAAATATAGTTGACATGTTTTCAATAATAATTTTCTTCACTAGTAGAAAGAGGAGGAAGGGAAGCGCTACTAAGGTACACAATAGTACATTTTGGTAGATAGAAGGTGCTCTTTGCCACTCTCCTTGTCCCTCAGGATTTCCATCATTGTCTCAGCTGTGATGTGTCCTAAATACTCAAATGTAATTCATTGTAAATTCCTAATTGGAAGAGGGAGTGGTTACAACATTAATTTGCCCTCAGCTATGGTTAGACTGTTGTTGTTCATGTTTTGTTGTTCTAGTGTACTATGGAAAATATTGCTTTCTTATTCTTGACACTTCTCCAAGTTATATTGAAGGTTATAAGTACCTTTTAGTCTTCTGATACTTCTAGCTTGGAGTTGTATTTTTATGATAACATAGCGACAGTATTTCACTTTTTAATGTGTATAGTATTGCTTACTAGGTGTGTCTAATCAATTGTGTAACCACTCCCTCTTCCAATTAGGGCTAATTGAAAAGCTGTTTAAAAGAGGACCTTGTATTCGTTTTTTTGTACTCCCTGGCGAAGGCTATGCAGCCGAAACGCATCGGTTTAAAAAACGTTGTTTCTATTGAACATGCCATACTAATAATGGCATTTTAATTAATTATATGAAGAGTGCCTTGGTCCTCCTTTCTTTTTGAGGAATAATTTTCTTCCTCCAAAGTCCCACCTGTCTATTTGATATGACCTTTCCTAAATGAAGGCTATGAACTTTGAATAGAAATACACTTGTTTTGTGGTTTTGTTCAGACATTTGATCAACAGAGGTTTTGTGACCAGACAACAACAAAAAAATCAGCAAAAAAAAGAAACTGCCCTTTTTCAGGACCCTGTCTTTCAAAGATTATTCGTAAAAATCTAAATAACTTCACAGATCTTCATTGTAAAGGGTTTAAACACTGTTTCCCATGCTTGTTCAATGAACCATAAACAATTAAGGAACATGCACCTGTGGAACAGTCGTTAAGTCACTGACTCTACTGACTCTGAAAAACACCAAAAGAAAGATTCCCAGGGTCCCTGCTCATCTGCGTGTACGGGCCTTAGACATGCTGCAAGGAGGCATGAGGACTGCAGATGTGGACAGGGCAATAAATTGCAATGTCAATACTGTGAGACGCCTAAGACAGCGCTACAGGGAGAGAGGACGGACAGCTGATCATCCTCGCAGTGTAACACCTGCACAGGATCGGTACATCCGAACATCATACCTGCGAGACAGGTACAGGATGGCAACAACTGCCTGAGTTACACCAGGAACGCACAATCCCTCCATCAGTGCTCAGACTGTCCACAATAGGCTAAGAGAAGCTGGACTGAGGGCGTGTAGGCCTGTTGTAAGGCAGGTCCTCACCATACATCACCGGCAACAACGTCGCCTATGGGCACAAACCCACTGTCCCTGGACCAGACAGGACTGGCAAAAAGTGCTCTTCACTGACGAGTCACGATTTTGTCTCACCAGGGGTGATGGTCGGATTCGCATTCATCGTCGAAGGAATGAACGTTACACCGAGGCCTATACTCTGGAGCAGGATCGATTTGGAGGTGGAGGGTCTGTCATGGTCTGGGGCGGTGTGTCACAGCATCATCAGATTGAGCTTGTTGTCATTGCAGGCAATCTCAGCGCTGTGTGTTACAGGAAAGACATCCTCCTCCCTCATGTGGTACCCTTCCTGCAGGCTCATCCTGACGTGGCCCTCCAGAATGACAATGCCACCAGCCATACTGCTTGTTCTGTGCGTGATTTCCTGCAAGACAGGAATGTCAGTTTTCTGCCATGGCCAGCGAAGAGCCTGGATCTCAATCCCATTGAGCACGTCTGGGACCTGTTGGATCGGAGAGTGAGGCCTAGGGCCGTTCCCCCCAGAAATATCCGGGAACTTGCAGGTGCCTCGGTGGAAGTGTGGGGTAACATCTCACAGCAAGAACTGGCAAATCTGGTGCAGTAAATGAGGAGGAGATGCACTGCAGTACTTAATGCAGCTGGTGGCCACACCAGATACTGACTGTTACTTTTGAACCCCCCTTTGTTCAGGGACATATTATTCTATTTCTGTTAGTCACATGTCTGTGGAACTTGTTCAGTTTATGTCTCAGTTGTTGAATCTTGTTATGTTCATGCAAATATTTACACATGTTAAGTTTGCTGAAAATAAACACAGTTGACAGGACGTTTATTTTTTTGCGGAGTTTACATACATCTTTCACAAATGATCTTACTGGATTAAATATTCAACATGAAAAACACATTGAATAAAGAAGCTCCATTCCTGCTCCCTGCCCAAACTCTGTTACCACAGCTTCAATGTTTTCAGGATGGCAAAACACAAAAGGAGAAACGACTCCAGATCCTGTAAGGAAGTCTCTATTCCCATAGTAAATGGCTTGATACATCATGGAAAAAATGGTGCTGGTACTACACTCACAATGGCACCTGGTCATACGTTTCCTTTCCTATAATCTAGTAATCCAACCTTCATTTGTAAAGCAGTAGAGGAATGCCCATTAAAGGACTGCAGAGAGCCCTAGTCCTGGGGTTTCTTTTCCTGCCCTAGCCGAGGATGTCTCCCCAGGGAGGTTTCATATTCACTCATTAACAACAGTTACATGGAGAGTTCAGCTGCTTGCCGCCACCTTTGCACCAGCCTCCCCCTCAACCACAGCCTCCACCTCAACCACAGCCTCAGCCACAGACTCCCCCTCAACCACAGTCTCAACAACAGCCTCCACCTCAACCACAGCCTCAGCCACAGACTCCCCCTCAACCACAGTCTCAACCACAGCCTCCACCTCAACCACAGCCTCAGCCACAGACTCCCCCTCAACCACAGTCTCAGCCACAGACTCCCCCTCAACCACAGCCTCAGCCACAGACTCCCCCTCAACCACAGTATCAACCACAGCCTCAGCCACAGCCTCCCACTCAGCCACGGCCTCCCCCTCAGCCACGGCCTCCCCCTCAGGCACAGCCTCGCCTACCCCTCAACCACAGCCTCCACCTCAACCACAGTCTCAACCACAGCCTCCACCTCAACCACAGCCTCAGCCACAGCCTCCCACTCAGCCACGGCCTCCCCCTCAGCCACGGCCTCCCCCTCAGCCACGGCCTCCCCTACCCCTCAGCCACAGGCTCCTCTACCCCTCAGCCACAGGCTCCTCTACCCCTCAGCCACAGGCTCCTCTACCCCTCAGCCACAGGCTCCCCTACCCCTAGGCCACAGGCTCCCCTACCCCTCAGCCACAGGCTCCCCTACCCCTCAGCCACAGACTCCCCCTCAACCACAGTATCAACCACAGCCTCAGCCACAGCCTCCCACTCAGCCACGGCCTCCCCCTCAGCCACGGCCTCCCCCTCAGGCACAGCCTCCCTACCCCTCAACCACAGCCTCCACCTCAACCACAGTCTCAACCACAGCCTCCACCTCAACCACAGCCTCAGCCACAGCCTCCCACTCAGCCACGGCCTCCCCCTCAGCCACGGCCTCCCCCTCAGGCACAGCCTCCCCTACCCCTCAGCCATAGGCTCCTCTACCCCTCAGCCACAGGCTCCCCTACCCCTAGGCCACAGGCTCCCCTACCCCTCAGCCACAGGCTCCCCTACCCCTCAGCCACAGGCTCCTCTACCCCTCAGCCACAGGCTCCCATACCCCTCAGCCACAGGCTCCCCTACCCCTCAGCCACAGGCTCCCATACCCCTCAGCCACAGGCTCCCCTACCCCTCAGCCACAGGCTCCCCTACCCCTCAGCCACAGGCTCCCCTACCCCTCGGCCACAGGCTCCCCTACCCCTCGGCCACAGGCTCCCCTACCCCTCGGCCACAGGCTCCCCTACCCCTCAGCCACAGGCTCCCCTACCCCTCAGCCACAGGCTCCCCTACCCCTCAGCCACAGGCTCCCCTACCCCTCAGCCACAGGCTCCCCTACCCCTCAGCCACAGGCTCCCCTACCCCTCAGCCACAGGCTCCCCTACCCCTCAGCCACAGGCTCCCCCTCAACCACAGTATCAACCACAGCCTCAGCCACAGCCTCCCACTCAGCTACGGCCTCCCCCTCAGCCACGGCCTCCCCCTCAGGCACAGCCTCCCCTACCCCTCAACCACAGCCTCCACCTCAACCACAGTCTCAACCACAGCCTCCACCTCAACCACAGCCTCAGCCACAGCCTCCCACTCAGCCACGGCCTCCCCCTCAGCTCAGATAGCATGACTCATGGTAAAGAATAATCTAAAGAAATAATCATCTATTTGCTCACTCACATATTATACTTCTAAAACTAGTTTGGGGATGAATTCTCGTATTTATAGTCCATAATGAATTACATGGACAGCACTCCAAATGGTAATACATTTGTTTGACCTACACAGGGAAAAATGCAGGGAATTGCTGTATATTTTATTCACTAAAGAACAATACCAATCGTTCTAATCTCCCCAAGCCCTCACAGCCAGGACCAATGGCCTTCACTGGGAGATCTGGGTCACAGCTTCATGTCTGGCAGTGATGTCCCTCAGCAGTTACAGTAGATATACCAAAGTGATTTGTGTTAAAAGACATTGACATCCAGCTAGCACGTGTCACTGAGTGTCATGCTTTTTACATATGCTGCTGGTGGTACTGCAATGATCTGTGTCAATTCCTGTTAACAGCAACGTTGATTCAAGACTAACACAGAACGTGTTGTTATAGAAAAAGCCCTGATGAAGACTACATGTTAATAATGAAGAAGCCGTTTTAAAGTCAACATCCATTGTCATCCGAGAGCAGCTGAATATTTTCCACAGTATACCAACAAATAACATGCTAAGGATAGTGTCTAGCACTGCGGGGTTTTAGCAATTTGGGGTTTTGAAAAGCGCATTACAAGTAAAATGTATTGTTATTATTGGGAATGTGGTGTTACACATTCTAGCAGTACCAAAAGTCATTATACCGAACCAAAGTGCGTACCTGCTCATCTCGTAGAGGAAGCGGTCAGCCTTGGCCATGCGGTCCAGCTCATGCTTGTGCTCCTCCAGGAGATCCACGTCACTCTTCTCTGGGACAAACTTCAGCAGCTGGACAGGAACAGGACAATTATCAAGAGAGAACTTGTACAGCCACACACTAATGTGTGATGAGCTTTCTGGCGCAAAATGTCAGGTATGGGGAGTTTCACCCCTTACTAACTAAAGAGCTTTGACAATCTGGAAAAGCGCTATAGAAATCAAATCAATTATGAATTATTATCATTGAAAAGACATGCAGAGTTATCACTGAGATGTGGCAATCTTCTGCTGGAAATAAATGGCCTCTGTGCTCTGAATGTAAATTATGTTTAAATGACTCAGACCTAGAACTCGTAGAACTTTGATCATGTTCCATTGAACAGATGGATTAGGTTGGCAGCTGGACACATTTTTCTTCAGAACTCAGAACAGACATGGCAGTCAGGCAGTATTCCCACTAACAGTATTCAGATGCTTTAAAACCTTGCTAAATAACCTCCGCCATCCAGGCCGGCCGGGCCGGGCCCCACAACTACAAATGCTCCATTCCGTCACTAGCGCACTCCCTATGAACACTGCAGACTTTCTTTAATTAGGGCCCTAGATTAAAGCAATAGCAATGAAAAGTCTTATAAAACTCGATTAGCCTTCAATTACTCACATCTATTTGAAAATACTATACTTTTTCACCTAGTCATCGTCATAGTTATGAGGCGATAAAGAACATGAAGGCTCAGTGGTTTTGAGGGCAGGTTAAAAGGGGACGAGGAGTTTTACGATTACATGTCATCAGTTAGTCATCATCAAAGCAATCATTGGCTTACAGAATTCTCTGCAATATTGTGATACATTTGGCCTGTGTGTTGTACTTCAATCAGAGTAGAAACAGAAAAGGGCTCCCTACAAAAGAGAGAGAGAGGGAGGGAGGGAGGGAGGGAGGGAGGGAGGGAGGGAGGGAGGGAGGGAGGGAGGGAGGGAGGGAGGGAGGGAGGGAGGGAGGGAGGGAGGGAGGGAGGGAGGGAGGGAGGGAGGGAGGGGGAGAGGGAGGGCAACATGCTGTATCAGAGAGAGTGAAAGAGAGAGAGAGGGAGAGAGAGGGAGAGGGAGAGGGAGTGAGAGAGAGAGAGAGAGAGAGAGAGAGAGAGAGAGAGAGAGAGAGAGAGAGAGAGAGAGAGAGAGAGAGAGAGAGAGAGAGAGAGAGAGAGAGAGAGAGAGAGAGAGTAGGGCTACATGCTGTATCAGAGAGAGAGAGAGAGAGAGAGAGAGAGAGAGAGAGAGAGAGAGAGAGAGAGAGAGAGAGAGAGAGAGAGAGAGAGAGAGAGAGAGAGAGGGAGGGCTACATGCTTTATCAGAGAGAGAGAGAGAGAGAGAAAGAGAGAGAAAGAGAGAGAGAGGGAGGGCTACATGCTGTATCAGAGAGAGAGAGAGAGAGAGAGAGAGAGAGAGAGAGAGGGAGGGCTACATGCTGTATCAGAGAGAGAGAGAGAGAGAGAGAGAGAGAGAGAGAGAGAGAGAGAGAGAGAGAGAGAGAGAGAGAGAGAGAGAGAGGGGAGGGCTACAAGCTGTATCAGAGAGAGAAAAGAGAGAGAGAGAGACCTACTGCTGTATCAGAGAGAGAGAGGAGAGACCTACTTGCTGTACCAGAGAGTGAGAGGAGGGCTACATGCTGTACCAGAGAGTGAGAGGAGGGCTACATGCTGTATCAGAGAGTGAGAGGGGGGCTACATGCTGTATCAGAGAGTGAGAGGGGGCTACATGCTGTATCAGAGAGTGAGAGGAGGGCTACATGCTGTATCAGAGAGAGAGAGGGGGCTACATGCTGTATCAGAGAGTGAGAGGGGGGCTACATGCTACATCAGAGAGTGAGAGGGGGGCTACATGCTGTATCAGAGAGTGAGAGGGGGATACATGCTGTATCAGAGAGTGAGAGGGGGATACATGCTGTATCAGAGAGTGAGAGGAGGGCTACATGCTGTATCAGAGAGTGAGAGGAGGGCTACATGCTGTATCAGAGAGTGAGAGGAGGGCTACATGCTGTATCAGAGAGTGAGAGGGGTGCTACATGCTGTATCAGAGAGTGAGAGGAGGGCTACATGCTGTATCAGAGAGTGAGAGGGGGGATACATGCTGTATCAGAGAGTGAGAGGAGGGCTACATGCTGTATCAGAGAGTGAGAGGAGGGCTACATGCTGTATCAGAGAGTGAGAGGAGGGCTACATGCTGTATCAGAGAGTGAGAGGGGGCTACATGCTGTATCAGAGATTGAGAGGGGGCTACATGCTGTATCAGAGAGTGAGAGGGGGGCTACATGCTGTGTCAGAGAGTGAGAGGAGGGCTACATGCTGTGTCAGAGAGTGAGAGGATGGCTACATGCTGTATCAGAGAGTGAGAGGAGGGCTACATGCTGTATCAGAGAGTGAGAGGGGGGCTACATGCTGTATCAGAGAGTGAGAGGAGGGCTACATGCTGTATCAGAGATTGAGAGGGGGGCTACATGCTGTATCAGAGAGTGAGAGGAGGGCTACATGCTGTATCAGAGAGTGAGTGGAGGGCTACATGCTGTATCAGAGAGTGAGAGGGGGGCTACATGCTGTATCAGAGAGTGAGAGGAGGGCTACATGCTGTATCAGAGAGTGAGAGGGGGGCTACATGCTGTATCAGAGAGTGAGAGGAGGGCTACATGCTGTATCAGAGAGTGAGAGGTGTGCTACATGCTGTATCAGAGAGTGAGAGGAGGGCTACATGCTGTATCAGAGAGTGAGAGGTGTGCTACATGCTGTATCAGAGAGTGAGAGGGGGGCTACATGCTGTATCAGAGAGTGAGAGGGGGGCTACATGCTACATCAGAGAGTGAGAGGGGGGCTACATGCTGTATCAGAGAGTGAGAGGGGGATACATGCTGTATCAGAGAGTGAGAGGGGGATACATGCTGTATCAGAGAGTGAGAGGAGGGCTACATGCTGTATCAGAGAGTGAGAGGAGGGCTACATGCTGTATCAGAGAGTGAGAGGAGGGCTACATGCTGTATCAGAGAGTGAGAGGGGTGCTACATGCTGTATCAGAGAGTGAGAGGAGGGCTACATGCTGTATCAGAGAGTGAGAGGGGGGATACATGCTGTAGCAGAGAGTGAGAGGAGGGCTACATGCTGTATCAGAGAGTGAGAGGAGGGCTACATGCTGTATCAGAGAGTGAGAGGGGGGCTACATGCTGTATCAGAGAGTGAGAGGAGGGCTACATGCTGTATCAGAGAGTGAGAGGGGGGCTACATGCTGTGTCAGAGAGTGAGAGGAGGGCTACATGCTGTGTCAGAGAGTGAGAGGATGGCTACATGCTGTATCAGAGAGTGAGAGGAGGGCTACATTCTGTATCAGAGAGTGAGAGGGGGGCTACATGCTGTATCAGAGAGTGAGAGGAGGGCTACATGCTGTATCAGAGATTGAGAGGGGGGCTACATGCTGTATCAGAGAGTGAGAGGAGGGCTACATGCTGTATCAGAGAGTGAGAGGAGGGCTACATGCTGTATCAGAGAGTGAGAGGGGGGCTACATGCTGTATCAGAGAGTGAGAGGAGGGCTACATGATGTATCAGAGAGTGAGAGGGGGGCTACATGCTGTATCAGAGAGTGAGAGGAGGGCTACATGCTGTATCAGAGAGTGAGAGGTGTGCTACATGCTGTATCAGAGAGTGAGAGGAGGGCTACATGCTGTATCAGAGAGTGAGAGGTGTGCTACATGCTGTATCAGAGAGTGAGAGGGGGGCTACATGCTGTATCAGAGAGTGAGAGGGGGGCTATATGCTGTATCAGAGAGTGAGAGGGGGGCCCACCTGCTCCAGCATGTCCTTGGGCAGATCCTCGTGTTCGTCCATCGTCATGATGGCCCTCTTGATCTCCTCATTGGTCAGCTTCAGCCTGCAACACAACAGTATTATCATTACCACAGAGGACTACTGTACATTACATTAAAATGGTCAATAGGAGAGGACATCGGTTTTACCAGTTAATGTCTTGTTATTGATGTGTTAACCGTTTGTTTTAACAGTGATGTACGGTGCATCCATGTTATGTCCTGTTCAATTTGTGTCGCCTCACACAGAAATCAGTCAATTTAAGAGTTGTAGTATCCATTTTGAAAAGCACTATGAGTATCAGTCATAAAGAGAGAGTCGCAAGCTAACGAACCCGTCCCAAACTTTTAGCATTTGCAGAAACAAAGAGTTAGTGTTTTACATTTGAAGTCAGAAGTTTACATACATTTTAGCCAAATACATTTAATCTCAGTTTTTCACAATTCCTGACATTTAATCCAAATAAAAATCCCTGTTTTAGTTCAGTTAGGATCACCACTTTATTTTAAGAAGGCGAAATGTCAGAATAATAGTAGAGATAATTATTTATTTCAGCTTTTATATCTTTCATCACATTCCCAGTGGGTCAGAAGTTTACATACACTCAATTAGTATTTGGTAGCATTGCTCCCAAGGATAAACCAGACTACAATTCGTTTTCTGAGGTCTTGGTTGATTTCTTTTGATTTCCTGATGATGTCAAGGAAAGAGCAACTGAGTTTGAAGGTAGGCCTAGAAATACATCCACAGGTACACCTCCAATTGACTAAAATAATTTTCAATTAGCCTACCAGAAGCTTATAAAGCCATGACTTCATTTTCTGGAATTTTCTAAGCTGTTTAAAGGCACAGTCAACTTAGTGTATAAAAACGTTTGACCCACTGGAATTGTGATACAGTGAATTAGAAGTGAAATAATCTGACTGTAAACAATTGTTGGAAAAATGTATTGTGTCATGCACAAAGTAGATGTCCTAACCGACTTGCCTAAACTGTAGTTTGTTAACAAGAAATTTGTGGAGTGGTTGAAAAACTAGTTTTAATGGCTCCAACCTAAGTGTATGTAAACTTCCGACTTCAACTGGAAGTCCCAGCTACTAGCCCCTAGCCAGCCAGAGATAGCAGGTGTTTTAAGTCCCAGCTACTAGCCCCCAGCCAGCCAGAGATAGCAGGTGTTTTAAGTCCCAGCTACTAGCCCCCAGCCAGCCAGAGATAGCAGGTGTTTTAAGTCCCAGCTACTAGCCCCCAGCCAGCCAGAGATAGCAGGTGGCAGACAGCCTGAACACTGAGGCTCCACTGGCACACCAACACAATCATAATGTGCCAGGAAACCAATGAACACATAGTTCTAAAAGACTTGGGCAGAAACACAGGGTAGCTCTCCACACACACACACAAACAGACACACACACCAGGCTCTAAATGAGCTAGGCCTGAAGCCCTAGCCTACCACCGCAACCACGGGGCTTTCTGACAGGACTTTGGATGTCTCACAGTCAGCATGCATGATTTAGACACACACGAATGACAGAGCAATTAAGGTTCAGTCATGTCAATATTATTAAATACATATATCCCTTATTCAATGTGTTGGCTCAGAGTGAAAAGGCACGTTAATGCATCATTTATGCCACTTTGCAGAAAGATAATATTTTCAGTTCTGCAAGCTGGCAACAGGAATGAACCACCACTTGTGACCACAAACATTGAATGAGACAGGAAGAAATAGAAATAGCTGAATCCCTTGAACTTCGAAGTTTCATTCACAGTTGTTAAATTGAGAATGGTAGCAACATGAAATTAACTTAGTAGAAAAGGCCTCTTTGTTTGTGGTAGCTGCCATGGAGACCAGGGATGACAGTAACGAAACAGGGGCGGCAGGGTAGCCTAGTGGTTAGAGCGTTGGACTAGTAACTGTAAGGTTGCAAGTTCAAACCCCCGAGCTGACAAGGTACAAATCTGTCGTTCTGCCCCTGAACAGGCAGTTCACCCACTGTTCCTAGGCTGTCATTGAAAATAAGAATTTGTTCTTAACTGACTTGCCAGGTTAATAAATAATAAATAAATACAGTACTAGTCAAAAGTTTGGACACACCTACTCATTCCAGAGCTTTTCTTTATTTAAACTATTTTCTGCATTGTATAATAGTAATGAAGACATCAACACTATGAAATCACACATGTGCAATCATGTAGTAAACACAAAGTGTTAAACAAATCAAAATATTTTAGATTTTAGATTCTCCAAAGTAGCCACCCTTTGCCTTGATGACAGCTTTGCACACTCTGGAAATTCTCTCACACCACACTCTTGGCATTCTTTCAACCAAGAGGTAGTCATCTGGAATTCATTTCAATGTACAGGTGTGCCTTGTTAACAGTTCAATTTGTGGAATTTCTGTCCTTTTTAATGCGTATGAGTTGTGTTGTGACAAGGTAGGGTTAGTATACAGAAGATAGCCCTACTTGGTAAAATACCAAGTCCATATTATGGCAAGAACAGCTCACATAAGCAAAGAGAAACATCAGTCCATCATTACTTTAAGACATGGTCTGTCAATCAGGAAAATTTCAAGAACTTTGAAAGTTTCTTCAAGTGTAGTCGCAAAAACCATCAGCGCTATGATGAAAGTGGCTCTCATGAGGACCACCACAAGACAGGAAGACCTAGAGTTACCTCTGCTGCAGAGGATAAGTTCATTAGAGCTACCAGCCTCAGAAATTGCAGCTCAAATAAGAGACTCGCTTGGGCCAAGAAACATGAGCAATGGACATTAGACCGGTGGAAAGATGTCCTTTGGTCCAAATTTGCGATTTTTGGTTCCAACCGCAGTGTCTTTGTGAGACGGAGAGTAGGTGAGCGAATGATCTCCGGATGTGTGGTTCGCACCATGAAACATGGAGGAGGAAGTGCGACGGTGTGGGGGTGCTTTGCTGATGACACTCTCAGTGATTTATTTAATTAAAGGTACACTTAACCAGCATGGCTACCACAGCATTCTGCAGCGATGCGCCATCCCATCGGGTTTACACTTAGTGGGACTATCATTTGTTTTTCAACAGGACAATGACCTAAAACACACCTCCAGGTTGTGTCAGGGCTATTTGAAGTGATGGAATGCTGCATAAGATGACCTGGCCTCCACAATCACCCGACCTCAACTCAATTGTGATGGTTTGGGATGAGTTGGACTGCAGAGTGAAGGAAAAGCAGCCAACAAGTGCTCAGCTTCCATGTGAAGCTGATTGAAAGAATGCCAAGCGTGTGCAAAGCTGTCAAGGCAAATGGTGGCTAATTTGAAGAATCTGAAATATAAAATATATTTGATTTGTTTAACACTTTTTTGGTTACTACATGATTCCATATGTGTTATTTCATAGTTTTGTGGTCTTCACTATTATTCTACAATGTAAATATATTTGAAAATAAAGAAAAACCCTTGAATGAGTAGGTGTGTCCAAACTTTTGACTGGTACTGTAGTTCCTGACCAACATCATCCCATTACAAAAATACATATATCATTCTTGGCTGCACTTGATGCTTAAACACATCGTCAACTATGAAACAGTTTCCCTCAACTCGAGTCGAAGTTGATGTAAATACAGAATTGCCCAAATGGTAGAGTAAATCTGCATTTAATGTAACTTGGCTGTGTACAGTAACAGAGCTCTGTGTGTGTGTGTGTGTGTGTGTGTGTGTGTGTGTGTGTGTGTGTGTGTGTGTGTGTGTGTGTGTGTGTGTGTGTGTGTGTGTGTGTGTGTGTGTGTGTGTGTGTGTGTGTGTGTGTGTGTGTGTGTGCGTGCGTGCGTGTGTGTGTGTGTGTGTGTGTGTGTGTGTGTGTGCGTTTGCATACATGCATGTGTGTGGAGAGAGCCATTTAAAGCACTCATTAGATGGATACAATCGCAATAAGTGATGTCCACTAATATAAGTAGGACATACTTCTGCTATGATGTCATGGGGTAGAAACTGTCAATTACTAACCGAGAGAGAAGGATGTTACAGTTCTGGGCTCTGCGACCATCGATGACTGACAGCTCCTTGACCTTCTTGGAGGTCACCGTGTCATCTTCAGACTCTTTCTGGACAGAGAACATTTCGGAGGGAGAGAAGAGTTGGAACATGAACAGTAATACTCAGTGGATAACATCCAACAGCTGAACTTCACGTTGCGTTCATATAAACACACAGTATTATATAATTTATCATACTTAGGCACTTTTGGATGAAGGCTAGCATGCAGAACACAACAATGTCTTGTTGCACTACTGTATATGACCTTAAATGACACACTAACAGAGCCAGAGTTTGACTGCGTTACTGTTTAATAAACACACAATTGTATATCATTCATCACACTTAAGCACTTTTGGATGCAGTATTTGCTGAACGCAGCAAAAGCTTGTGACTACATGACCTTAATAATACTCTCTCTGGGAGAAAGAGCCACACCCAGTACACCAGGGTTGTATTCATTAGGGCACACTCAGCAAAATGTTTTGCAACGGAAAACAAAAATGAGCGTTTTTTTATCATACAAGTCCATGTAATCCCTCCCTGTTTCAGTAAGTTTTCATTTTGTTCCTAGTGAATACAGTCCATGAATAACAGTGCCCCAAGGCTGTTTGGTGGAGGGCTGTGGCTGACTCACACCTGCATTCATTTTAGCTGTTGAACAACGGCAATAGGAACAAGTATTTTTATTAAGGCTTCTTCCATTTCCCCACCTGCTGACTCATATTATCTTCATAAAAAACTATGGTATAGTAACCGGTCAGCAACAGGCCAATAGACACCAGATAGTGACACACACACACAACAATACTTGACACTATACCCATATGCATGCACCATCAACCTTAACAAAAGCCCAGGACGCACAGGAGACACACAGTATGAACATAAAACAGAAAATTGTTCCTCTGACATGGTCAGTATATGTAGCTGCCAAATGGAGGACAGCTGGGAAACAGGCTGTGTGAAATGGTGTGTTTGGCGAATAAGTGCTTGTTTTTATTTGGGGGAGCTTCACTCAAAGAATACAGGAGAGATTTGTTTTTGGAAAACGGATATCTGGCACTTTTTATAGTTGCAAGACTCCAGCTGCTTGCAGAATTGACTGCGTGCCACAAAACCAATTTGGCTAATTATGCACAGAAACATCTTGAAATGGTAACCAATAAAACTGAAATAGTTCATTCAAACAACGTGGTGGTGTGTTAAGAAGTATATTCTAAAAAGACTGAAAGAATGAATCCACAGAAACACAGAGGCTACGGGAAGACATGGCTTTCACAAGTATTTCACCTACGGACACAGACACACACACACACACAGAGACACAGAGGCTACGGGAAGACATGGCTTTCACAAGTATTTCACCTACGGACACAGACACACACACACACACAGAGACACAGAGGCTACGGGAAGACATGGCTTTCACAAGTATTTCACCTACGGACACAGACACACACACACACACAGAGACACAGAGGCTACGGGAAGACATGGCTTTCACAAGTATTTCACCTACGGACACAGACACACACACACACACACAGAAACACAGAGGCTACGGGAAGACATGGCTTTCACAAGTATTTCACCTACGGACACAGACACACACACACACACAGAAACACAGAGGCTACGGGAAGACATGGCTTTCACAAGTATTTCACCTACGGACACAGACACACACACACACAGACACAGACACACACACAGACACACACACACACACACATGCCCACATGCCCACCAATCCCCATGCAGACGTAAAGAGAACAGAGTCGAGTGAGAGAGAGAGCGAGCGAGCGAGCGAGAGAGCAGCGTACGATGAAGGACAGTAACGAGTCAGACACGTCGCAGAGCAGGGTAAAGGTCACATAGAGAGGTCAGAGGTCACTCACCTTATTGTTCAATGTTAAGAAGTCCTAAACAGGTGGGTGGGCAGGAAGCAAGGAAGATGCAGCATTCATTATTATTAATTACAAGATGCAGTAGGCTATGTATGGTGAATTACAGAAAAAAGGGCCAGCTCAGCAGATCAGTGATGCATTTGTTTGTGAGGACAAGCAGAATCCTGAGTAGCAGAGTGAGTCAGAGATGCAAATAACTGTGTTCAGACACATCATGAACAGCATGGCTTAAAACTCATAAAGTCCTTATACGACAAAAGGAATTCCATGCAACTTTATTTGTACCATTAAGGGCAGTTAGTAATGGAAATAGGGCCCTAGTCTAACCTTTATAATCACAGTCTTATTAGGTTGGTTATGGGAAAAGCTATCTGGAGGATTTCAATTGAACACTGTAGTCAATGTGGACATATAGAGGCTAAGTGAAATATTCTCATGCAGCACTAGTAAACTTTCCAAGGACCACGTTATCAGCATGGCTACTTCCTGTTGTAAACATTCCTGTTCTGTCTGGTTCTCTGTAACACTCACAAGGTAGAGGACTAATTTGAACAGACCTAAAAAGGATAGCCTGGTCCCAGATCTGTTTGTGCTGTCTTGCCAATCCTTATGGTCATTGTCATCCGAGGAGTTGGCAAGACAGCATATACTGATCTGAGACCAGGCTATAAAAAAAGCACTGTAATGGCCTGATATCCTTCTGAGCCAGTTCCAGACAAATTGTTGAGAAGTGCTGCTGGAAGCATTCAGTTATGGAGTGCAATGGCATGCATGTGTTTATCACTAGCAAGCAGTGTTTGTTGGAACAGCATGGTCGGTGGCCTTGGAAACCCTCCGAATAGTTATATGCACATTGTTAAGAAGTGATTTGGGGTCTTGTGTCCTGTCCTTAAGGGTGAATTACTATGTACTGAAATGCCATTTCCCTACAGTAATACTTTGGTATTTAGGTGTTAAACTGTACCTGCTGTCTCTGGTATGCAGAGAAGGTCTTCTCGATGTCCTCAAGGTCCAGGATTTTGAAAACATTGATGTCATCGACGTCCGTCCACACAGTGCCCTCCAGCTTATTCTGCAACAAAACAAAACAACCCCCATCCATAACTAAGACTGTAAAAGCTTATTCAACTAGAACACAGGCCATACACCCATGAAACTTTAGAGGTTACAACAACAACATAAAAACACACCCAGGGCTTGTTTGCTATATTGATTTCATGCCATTGAGCAAACAATGCAAGAGATAAAGCATTGGGCCATCCTTATCCTTCATTCCCCCTGGCCACTCTGAGGTGTAGCTACAAAAACACTAGTTTATGTCTGCCTTAGCAGCACAACAATCACTCTCTCTGTTATAGACAGAGACACACAAAACACCTAATTTACAGGCTATGTCCCAAATGGCACCCTATTCCCTATTAAGTGCATTCATTTTGACCAGAGTCCATAGGACTCTGGTCAAAAGTAGTGCACTTTATAGGGAATAGGGTACCTGACTAAGCAGCACTCACTGACCTCAGCCAGCTTAGCCCAGTTGAATGACTTGAGTGGGTTGGAAGGCTGGGGGATATTCTTCTTCTTCAGACCAGGTCCCAATGGAGCTCCAGGGGGAGGAGGGAGACCGAAGGAAGCCATGCCCGGAGGAGGTGGGGGTCCACCGGGTGGAGGGGGTGGTGGTGGAGCCATGCCCGGAGGAGGTGGGGGTCCACCGGGTGGAGGGGGTGGTGGTGGAGGCATGCCCTGAGTGAGTGGTAGAGGGGCTGGGATCATGCCAGCCTGCATGGGAGGGGGTACTGTGGGACCTCCAGGGGCCCCAGGTATGAATGGAGGACCACCAGAAACACTTGGATTTGGCCTCTGAAAATGATGGGAGACATTGGGATGTACAATCGATCAGCACTGGATGTACTACAATATTTTCTATGTTACGTCATGGAAATCCTAGAAACTCTCTGTTCTTAACTACAACTGTTCCAATCAACATATATTGACTTGGAAGAACATCACAAGGCAATGTTGTTGTGTGGATGTTCATGTCTAACTGTGCTCTAACCAAACATCCTGTGTATCCACCCCTAAACTGAACTGAGCTCAGGGGAAAACCATGCGGTTTGGACAGTGAAGGACGCTGGCTAGCTAGTTTTGCAAGCTATTTACCAAGGACAGCAACCACTGTCATCTGGAGGACTATTCAAAATGTGTTATTATTTTGGTCTTTACACAGTTCAATTATTTAGGCCATGTGTTGTTTACATCAATTCAGCTTTTAGCTGTGAATGTGTTTGTTTGATGTTTGAAGAGAACCACAGTACAAATATGTTTTTAACGTTTTCTCCTCAAAGGTTTTTGTTGCATTGTATCCACATTTGTGGTTGTATTTGAGTTTTTAAATTGTCAAATAAATCCGAAGGAAGACATTAGCCTGGTCCCAAATCTGTTGTGCTGCATAGCCAACTCCTATGGTTGTTGTTTAGCATGACAATGTCAATAGGAGTTCGCAAGACAGTATAAACAGATCTGGGAACAGACTACGAGGACAGAGGCCATGTTTGACGTTCAACTGTGCCATAACCAAAACATTGTGCATTTATTCCTGATTGGAAAAGCTACAGGGAAAAGGAGGATGTAAAGATGTGATTGTGTAATGTCAAATTACAATGCAATTTCTAATGCTATTGTACTTTCCATGGAATCTTGGAAGATTAGCCCTATTGTGACCTAAACAAGCAAGCAAACAAACAAACAAACAAACAAACACACGTACAGTGCTGAGGTCATGCAGCTGGGCGGAGAGGTCGGCCACTTGCTGCTTGACCTGTTTGTGCTCGCTGGACTCTTTCTCCAGCTTCTCCTTCATCTTATTCAGCGTCTGCATCATGTCCTCCTTCTCCTGGGTCTTGGCGTCACACTCGCGTTCCTTCTTGTCGAACTTCTGCTGCAGCTCGTGGTGGTCTGAGAAACCAGATCAGGCGAGATCAAACCAGAACATAGCAGATCAGATCAGACAAGATCAGTCAGCAGTGTGATGATACACAGAACAGGAGGTTCTGCCTTCAGATAGTTCCATCGCTAACAGAAACCAGAGAGCATTAGTGTTTGTACCTTTTCTCATTTTCTCCGCCTGTTCTTTCCACTGTTTGACTTCATTCTCGTTGACCAGCCTGAGCAGTACAACACAGGAGGTTAGGCTCGGTATCTGAGGTTTTAAGACATCACAACACCACTGCACAATCCCACTAGGCATTGCATCCCACTGAGATAAGGCAGAGGCTCAGTTATAAAAACAGATTCAGTAGACAAGTCATTGGCGATCAGAGTTAACAACAGGGAACCTGAAAGCTTCTTCTAAACCTAACCAGAGACAGTCAGACTTTATACCCTGATTGAGATTTGCAAGAAGAAGCTGCAGGGGGTTGACTGATGTTTCTGTCTATGTGTGTTTGGAAATTTACATCTCACTGACTTCCTCATCCAAAAAACAGATCAAAGCACTTTCATTATGGATTAAGAGTTCGGGATTATATTTCCAAAAACAAATTATGAAAATCCCTGTAAAATCCACAAAATGACTTGCTGATTTGTGGCAAGTATTAAGGGATCAGGCAATTCATGCTAGACCAGCAGAAAGTATTGAAAAGGATTGTAAAATGAAGGAGATCATGGGAAATATAGATACATAGAAATGCTGATTTACATTTAGCATTTATGATGTACAGTACCTTGATCAAGAGTGATTATGATTATGGCCACTGTATTAAGCCTAGGATAAGATGAACTCATGAGTAAATATACAGTACAGAGTTTTGTCTTGATCCCCATATTTGGGTTTAAAGCCATTTCTAGAAGGAAGCATGTTAAATAACACATGGAGATTTACGATGATGACAGTCGGTGCTCTGCCGTGCGAGGTGGGGAGGACGTCAAACCGACTCAGACATGTCAAAACATTTATCCCCCTCTCGTTCCTCTCCCCTCACTCACATTCGCACCACGTTCTTCACGTTGAAGTTCTCCAGAGGGGTGACGTCAGGGTCGTGACCTTTGTCGTTCTGAAGGACGATCTGCTGGACGATGCGGTCCAGGAGGAGCCAGTACTGCACCGTGTTCCCACTACGCTTGTCTGAGAGAAAAGAGGAGAGCACTTTATTCATTCATTTATTAATACACAAAAGGGAAATGTATTACACCAGCCAATGCATATGCAACAATAAACATCTAGGGCCGGGTTCCTGAACACAAACTAAGTCTAGTCCTGGAGTAAAAAGCATGTTCAATGGAGATTGTCCATTGAGAGTGCTTCTTAGTCCAGTACTAGGCTAAATCCATGTCTGGGAAACATACACATAGCAACACATTAGGGCATAGTCTAAGTGGAGAGATCAGTCTGAAGTCAGCTACCTCAGGCCAACATACCCACAGTTAATGCAATGTGGAGGAACAGCATTATCGCTATAAGGTAGAAAGTTCTTATAGACAGATAGAACACCTTCTAGATAGAAATACCTCACATGGGCAGAATTCCAACAATCATTTCCAGATATTTAGAACTACCTAGAGAGGACATCATGTTCACTGCCATCCTAAAAAGGCACTAAAAACACAGATTTATTACCACTTCGGATCCCTCAGAGAGAAAAAAAGAGTCCAGTTCTCAAATATTTAAAATGAGGAGAGGCCTGTAGACTCTGGGTGAACTCAAACAACTTTAGAGAAATGGCGACCGGCAGGCAGGCAGCACTTACAAGGCATAAGGAGACAGTGCTGTAAGACAGATATAAAGTGCGGGTGTGCATCTGTGTGGCTCATCTTCTTCTTTATGAGTTCAAACACTTGCGTGGCACTTTTTGTGTCAATGTGCACCTGCAACAACAACAACAATGTGATATTAGAACTAGTGGACAGAGAAGTGACCATTGTAAATTACATGTACCGTACAGGTCAATCGTTACTCACGGTGTCAAAGCGTTTTGCCAACGACAGTTCATCCTCGTTTCTCAGCATCTCAAAGAAGTCTAAATGCCTAGAAGACAACAAACACCTCACGGTCAGACACAATCTACTGCAGTTGGGTATGACAGTGTGGTCTAGATCTGAAATGTAGTATACCTGTCTAACGTTGAGTTGTCGTGGGACCTCAGTTTATCGATGACTGGCTGGATGCCCAACATAAGGAACTCGTACCTCAGGTGAATTCTGAACTCAAAGCTTGACTGCGGAGTACAGTACACATAGCAGTTAGACTCTCTGAAGACAACCAACAGGACTACAAGAGGGTAAAGACTTACAGAGGAAGAGGAGCACTCACCTCCCCTGCTCCCTGACTGAGCACTGCATTGATGAAGGACATGATGGCTGTTTTCAGGTTGACCTCGTCCCTGTAGCGCCCCGTACTCCTATCCAGGTCATTTAGCAGAGTCTAAGACAGGCGAAAAGGACAGAAAGAAGGAATAAGTATCAGTAAAGACATTGTTATTCTAGGTGTATGGACACGAGAAACCACTTTGCTGCGGTCGTAAACGCAAAACTATTTAGAGTAACGCCTGAAAGTTCAATATGTTGAGTGAATGAGACCATGAAACACAACTCTGGGTCAGTCTTAACACAGGGTTAAGGAAAGCCTTGGGGTAGCACATTACAGTGTGAAAATCCCAAGTGAATGCATGGCTACAATGTTGTCAATGTGGTATAGGAGTCAGTCCCTCCACCTGGAAGCGAGTCCTCTCGCAGGCAAACTTCTGGTAATGCAGCATGGCCTCCAGGATCTTCCTGTGGCCTCCTGGCACCAGACAGACAGCACCCATGATCTCCAGCACCGCCACCTTGGTCTTGACGTTCTCAGTGGCCAGGCTCTGGGCGATGATGTTGATGCTCTCTGTGTGGGAGAGCACGTGGGAGCGGCCCTGGGAGTTGTTCATCAGGGCCTTGATGCAGCCGATCAGCGACGTGTGGATCTGGGACTCGGTGGTGTCGTAGTCCATGCTCTTCAGGAAATTCAGGATGCAGGTTAGGCCGTCCAGGTCGATGAACCGCGTCACAAACCTTTAGAGTAAGAGGAGGATTGAGGTAAAAAAGGGTCAGAGACAGAGGCGGCAGAAATGGCACCCTATTCCCTATGTAGTACACTATTGTTGACCAGAGCCGTATAGACCCTGGTCAAATGTAGTGCACTATGTAGAGAATAGGGTGCAATTTTGAATGCACCCAGAAACAGATAACGTTTACTATAAATCCCATTCTGTTCCTGAACAATACACAATCAGTGCCTACTACTCTCCTCTTTTACTTTGACGAGAAACTCATTTCATAGTTGACTGGGTTTCATTAGAAAATGGGGAGATGGCAATATCAAACAAGCTATATACATTAGTGAAACTGCTGGGGAGGGGCTTGACAGGTGTATGGGTGTGGGTGTGCATCTGTTCGTATGCGTGTTCAATATAAGCCAGCAGAATTGAACAGTGGCAAAATAAACATCTTTAGCCAGCAGTCAAGCACCATTTAGCACAATAACACAGGATGGAGGAAAACAGAGAAAGCTCATTGGTGATAGACTACTAGGGGTTAGAGGTCAAAGGTGAGAAGGGCAGTGTTGACCTAACCTCTGGAGAACCTTAAGGAGAAGATGTGTGTTGGGCTAGTCTACTAAGTGTGGGCTACAGGGCTGTAATATAATGTATAATGCAGTGGTTTTGGACTGGAGAGGGAAGTGACAGCAGATGAATGAGCTGGGGCTGTTGAATGGTTCTCAACACAAAGTCTAGCCTAGTGATGAATCATATTATATCACTCTAATGACAATAATTGGACTCTGGGAGACTCTGAGCACAGTGAATTAACCCATCCTCCTTTGTGCACATAGCAGACTCACTAAGGCACTCTCTGCATTGTTGGGAAGGGCCCGTAAGTACGCATTTCACAGTTAGTCTACACCTGTTGTTTACGAAGCATGTGACAAATAACATTTAATTTGATTTGTCATCCTCTATTATGACTTACAGTAAATAGAATATGAGTTTATCATAATTAATTACTCAAAAAAGAAAAGGAAACTCTATATCATGTGATCTACATGGATATTATAACAATAGGTCCATCTCACAAGAATATTATATATTATTATTATTATTATTAAGGCTATCCAGTGCAGTAACGTCGCACTGCAATTCTTTAGTTTTCTGTCTTTGGTTCCACAAACACATACTGTACATAGCGCACATCATAACTGAATGCATGCATATGAGAACAAGTATGCATGAAAAGGAGCATGAGTGTGTCAGTGTAACTGGTGTACCTCATTGGTTGAGTCCTAAGAGCGGTCTTCAAGCTCTCTATGGTCTTGTTCCTCTCTTCCTCATCCTCCTTTTCCAGCGCAATAAGAGTCTTCCTCTGTTGATGAAAACATTGAGAAGACTCAATGACAATGTACTCACTTATCAAACTCAAAGGATGTCCTGCAAGGCTCTGTTCTAGGACCATTACGGTTCTCTCTTTGTTCCCAGGCCAGATTAACTTTGACCTATGATTCACGGTGCTGGGAAGGAACCTGCTCAGTAAGCTAGTATCCCTGGCTGTAGACCAACAGCAGGCGGCTCTTATCCCATTATCCCAGTGTCCCACCGGTAGTTCCTTCATGGATACATGACTGGAGTTCATTTCCTCTACAGGGTCTGGAGCAGGCTACACGCTGTGGTAACAGTTAGAGGTTAGGGATCCAACTAGAACCTCTCACCTGCCAGCACTAGTGCTATTCTACTGGCCTGGGAAAATATAATCAAGTGGCCCACAGGGTTCCCCTCCCAGAGCTACTGCCCCAGCTACAGAGGAAATGTGTGGAGATTTAACACCACACCTCCAGGGTGTGAGAACCCATTGAGGAAACATAGATGAACTTCACCAGCTTGTCAAATAGTGCAATTTCAGGTGGACGAGCCTTCTCAGGTCGTCATCATTATCAATACCTTACCAGGTTAAATAAAGGTAATACTAAATAAAGGTAGCTTTGACTTATATACACTGTGAGGATTTTCATAGTTGTTTACAAATGTGAGACACATCTCGCGTTAAAAAAAAGACACAGAGATCCCCCTCCAGGCAAACCTGTAAAACTAATTGATATTACCCCCCTAATTTACTCCAATTTCCCAAAGATTTAGCATCAGACCATAAGCTTTTAGAGAGATACCCGTAGTGGCTAGTGGAACACCAAAATCACATGACTGCAGCATGTCTTCACGGTTGGCTGGTTGTTGTGCATTATTGTTTTGCATCTGCATGGTTAGCTTTGATTGTCAAGTACATATTGGGTATTTGATGAGGGGAGAAGGACACTTACAGCAGCCATGGAATTCAACTGGTCGATATAGAACTCTGGCCAGCTAGTCGCACCCTTGCTCTCTTCTCCCTCCTGAAAACAGACAGTCAAAGGTTAGATACAACACAAACACGTTCACGCACACACACACGCACACGCGGCGCACACGCACCTTCCTCCACCACCAAATGAACTCCTACATTTCCCTTCTCCATCATATCATCATACTATCCTGACATCCAAACCATGTATTGACCAGTACAGCACAAATCCTGAGAACAGAGCAGTGCTCCAAGGCCTAATAACCCCCATATGACCCAACCCACTAGTGTGTAATTGCTACAGAACTCCTTCCAGTGACAATGGAAGTGTGTGAACTGGACTGCCCGCAGTCATTTCCAGCCCAGTCTCCCTTTGAGACCACAACCACACCATAGATGTACTCTCAGGCTCTCACCTGGCTCTCTGTCTCACATATACTGTATAAGGTTTCTGTGTAGCCTCAGCTCAGCTCAGAGATTCTCATAAATCCCCTATGTATCGCTGGAGAGGAATTAGGCTCAAGTGGTCCATTTTGTCTGAGGTTTTTGGCTGAGCATGAACAGTCTAGAGTGATGTCCAGTACATGCCTTCTCCCTCCTTAGTTATGGGTTCTCAACAGATGGTAGCATTTGCTTTCTATAAAGGCTGACGTTCTGAAACAATGCCATCGTACATTCATTGCAATGACCAGGACAAGACATCTATTGAGACCAGCCTTCCTTACATATGTTCTCAAACATTCTTCACCAATCATTTCAAAAGAGAAAACTCTTCCAGATGCCATTTCTTTCTTCCTGATGAGGGGATAGTAACTCAGATTCCCATCCATCCTCATCACATGAGCAATGAGATTATAAAGATGGAACCAGGCTATATTTCAGGCAGCTGAATTCAGTTTTCTAGTTCCCTTATTGTGCAGTCCCCTTGTAATTGAAGCCCCCACAGGTGTGGTTAGGCACTTGAGCTGAGGCCTCTTCATTTAACCACCCAGCTGATCTATCTCTCCACAGAGTGGCTTTTCTCACAGGCTTATTAAAGGTCAACACAATATCCCATTAAAGGGGTCCATAAAGCAGACACATCCTCTGTGAAAACAAAGGAGCTGGATCTATCTCATCCTGAATGGGGGATAGTAACTCAGACTCCCATCCATCCTCATCACATGACCAATGAGATTATAAGGATGAAACAAGGCTGTATTTCAGGCAGATGGATTTATTAAATGCTTGAGTAGATCTTCATTCAAACATAATATCCCTTAAGGGAAAGAGAGGGCCTTTAACCAATCACTATGCTCCAATCGCCAATTCCCTGATGTGTGAGGGTCCAGTTGGACACCATGAAGGTCACAGCTGTGTGGTAGAAAGGCATACATTGATTAGCATCCATCATGAACCACAGAAAGTGCAGTGCAGAACCATAGATACAAGCCAGGGATACACTCACAGACAGAGGCCAGACAGTGCTCACGAGTTGTCCAAGAGAAGGAGTGGGTCAGCTAGAAGGAGGTCAGTAGTAGTGACCACTATGCTGCTATATCCTCAGTACTTACTGGAAGACTAGTAAAGCTGGGGCTCTCTTTGTAGGTCAGTAAGACATCTCAGAGAATGCTAAAAAGAACCCCACATTGACCACCTTGGCGGTTGGGGCTGGTAGTTTCAGGTATAAATAGGGGGTGAGATCTAGTCTTCAATCCAAAATGAATATTGCTTGATTTCACTATTGTGTCACTTCACCGATCAGCAATAGTGAAACAGAGCAGTTTGGATATCAGTCTAGGTGAGAACCATGATGTTAGTGAATGTTGACCCCAGTAAGGGGTTGACCCCAGTAAGGGAACTTGACCCCAGTAAGGGAGCCCAACACCTGCTATTGGCTACCGGCAATGCCACTCAGCACACAACATGGAAAGACAGCTGCCTACTGCTCGAACAAACAGCAGCTGCACTGGCGTTTCTATGGCAGCACTGCAGTACTCTCTCGCTCTCTCTCAACGTGGTCTTACAGGGCAGGACATGCCAGACAACAGAAACCCACCAATTACAGAGCTTTTACAGACCATGGGGTTCCTCACATTCAGCCAAACCCTATCCTTTATGAAGTCAATCCCATGAAATACCTCACTGGATAAAACTTTATCGTTTAGGTTAGGTGTGTGTGTTGGAGGCATGACCTCAGTATGAATGTACTTTAATACGGCCGTCTATATTCATATATTCACTAGTGAGATTTATGAGCTACAGTCGGTCATGACAGATGAGAACGTCCTTCCAGGAAATGTATCCAATCCATTAAAAGGCAACAGCACAACTCCCCAATGCTGGGGATAAGTTCCTGTTAGAGCGCTGCAACACCAGCGGAGGGCTTTGATGTGTTGACTAGGCTGAATTGGGGTTAGGGCACGGAGGTGGGGAATGGAGGGGGACTGGGGCTGTGTTGGCCCCATGTTTTGTCTGGCAGCAATGATAAAAGAGCTCTTTCACCGAGACTGAGAGGATACAGTAGATCTGCTCTCTCTCGCTGCCTGACCACTCACTCACCCTCTCTCTCACCATCTCTCTATCACACTGCTCTCTCCTTCCATCTTTCCATCCCCCTCTCCCTCCCTCTTCCACCCACTCTCTCTTCCCCTGCCTCCTTCCCCCCACTTTCTCCCTCCCTCTTCTCTCACTCTCTCGCAGTCCAGCTGCAAAACCAGCTCATTTGTTTAAATCGCAATGAAAATATTTTCCAAACACTAGCAGAGCTCAGCAGACATTCCCTCTAGATCCTGTAGCTAATGTACACAGAGAGAGAGATGCGCGCACACACACACACACACACACACACACACACACACACACACACACACACACACACACACACACACACACACACACACACACACACACACACACACACACACACACACACACACACACACACACACACACACACACACAATCTCAAGCAAACACAGTACAGACAGAAACAAAACAACACATGGAGGTTACATGCATACTAACTACTAGTCAAGTGGCCTTAAACTTACCTTCTTCTTGCTGCAGTACATCTGCCATTTCTTTTCAGCTGGCAGGGCGAACATGACTTCCCTGTGTTTCCCTGACAGGTCCAGCTCCTCCTGCAGCGAGAGAGAGGAACAGAGTACTGTGTTAGTGGGATATTAGGCACCTCCATGTCTAACACACTTTCATGAACTTGTGGTAAGAGGGACTATCTAATATTTCCTGTACCATGGAAAACTCATATTATGCTCATTTTAAGCTGATCCAGTGATCCTGGCTTTGTGATTTCTCACAATATCCTGTTTTCGCTTTCTGACTTCAAACTGGTTTTGTGAGTAAGACAGGAAGCGGATTGATCGAGCTAAAGACATGAGAAGATGTGCTGATAAAAGAAAGATACATTAAGAACACAAATGCTCCATGTGGGTGTGTCTGCTGTTCCCTGCATCGAAACCAGCCTGCATTGTGATTGGTCTCCTATCTCCTCTCTGTAGGTCTGTTCCCAATCATGACCACTTACATCCAAACATCCATTGTCCCTGCAATATCAGATTAATATTGACATCCCATAGAAGTCCATTGGACAGATTCCGGACAGGACGGCTGCCAAGTGGGATATCAATTCTTAAATTAAGAGTGACCCAATAACACCCTGTTTCAATGACAACAACCATAATGCATCAGCATTCCTGGCTGGACTGGATCATTCTCAAATGATATGTTAGGGTGCAAATATTATGCAAGTTATTATACACAGCCAGATCAAGTATCTATCTCCATAACACCACTGTGATGACTGGAGGAGGAGGAGGAGGAGGAGGAGGAGGAGGAGGAGGAGGAGGGGAAAAATACATGCAAAACTGTTTTGACCAACAGACATCATGAAATGTGGCAAACATAAAACCAATCTAAACAGAGCAGCTCTAGCGGAGCAGATAGTCCAGTGTGAACAACAGGCATACCAGAGAGAAAACGCCACTGCCAGATGCCACAGCTCTTCTCCAGGTCTGCCAAGCCACAGGCCTGATCTTATCCAGACAAGCCCTATGGAACCCCAAGGCAGAGACACAACTGGCTGGTGCATCAACGGACGGAGGGACAAAATGGAGGACTGAAATAACAGCGATAAGTAGAGCATTTCCTCCATCGTTTAGCTGCCAACCTTCGAGGTAATATAAATCACTTCAAAGACAAGAACAAACACAGGTCTCACTATGTATCCTGTATTCCTCTTCTTCTTTCGAAGATGGTTGGCAACAACCCCTCGTCCATCAGTGTTTTGGACTATTGTCTTCCGTTTCGTGCCCACTGAACATGGCCCAAGCCATATTTCCCTCTTCCTGAGGCATTGAGCCAGGCTGTTTACCAGACTCGGGTTTAGGCTGACACTGTTTGACATATCTGTTTTGGCCCATTGTGAGATGTCCCGTCAGGACACAATGGCTGCAGACGGGTTCTCTGCAGGAGGCCTGTTTGGCCAGTGCCAGGGACGAGTGACTCGGCAGAGCGCGTGCAGCCCTGCGAGGCGAGGAGTCCAACCGTACCACTGGCTGCTCTGCTGGCTGCTGCTGCTGGGAGGGGACAGGCACTGTCACGCGCTGGTGGCCCCTGCCTGCACAGACGCTCACTCACGGCAGTTAACCCTGCAATGGATCAGTAGTGAGAGGAACCAGAAGATCACAGAGAGGTTTGGCCACAGAGAGGTTGGGATTATGAGAATGAGGACTAGGAACAAGCCATTTTCTATCTTCATAGAGGCATGAGCACTGGCCCTTAGTTAACACTGTGATGACCATACAAACAGGAAACCATGGGCCTCTAAGCTTTCTGAACGTTCCTTTATCTGAAATACTGTACGGTTGCTGTGCAGAGGGCAGTCTACGTGTATTTCAGTGTACTCAAGCTATTAGTAAAGCACCTTTATATTACAGTCAAGAAACATTGACTTTGCTGGAAACAAGCAAAGATAGAGTATATCGGAGGACATAAAGTATATCAAAAACGAGCCCATCCCTTAGTGAGTATTTATGAGTCAATAACACAGCCAGGACCTGGAAACAGAGTTGAAGAAAAGCAAGTGCAGACCTGGCTGCTTTGCCTTCCAACATGGCAGCCGTCCACGTATCCCTCACATGTGATTAAGCTCGTTAAATACTTCACAGTCCTGAAAGCTTCTGATTCGATTGTAATCATGTAATAAATGAAAGCCAAAACGAAAACATTTACGTCCAACGCAATCATTTTGTTTAAAAGTCATCGTGGACAACAGTTCTTTTTATGGCAAGATCACTTTACTAGTCATCTATTTATAGTGTCGAGCTGAACCAAGTACCAACCAGCAGCTCTGTATGGGGGAAGAGAGACAGAGAGCAAGAGTAAGCATGTCAGCATGGCAGAGGGCCAAGCCCAGCCCTGGAACAGTACGTACCACAAGCTCAGAGAACATGGCATCCAGCTCCTCCTCAGGCGGCATGGGCAGGGAAGGCGCCATGGTCTGTAGGGTGAAGTTACTGTCATGACGGAGGCGGTAGGTGATCTCCGGGTGATCGCTCCCTTTAAAACAGCAGAATATATCAGAAAAGCCCCGCCCTGGACGCTTGCGAGGGGCCATGGCTTGGCAGTGGCGGGGTCTGGGCACTTTCTAGGGAAAGTTACCGTCTCTCACAACGGCTCCCTATAGAAGGAGACAAGGGGAAACTGTTAGTGGAATACATGGTCGGAGTGGTTTCACCAGGTATTTGTCACCCCAAGGGCGTGATGTACGTCACTTCTAACAACGAGGGTGTGGTCTATATCACCCTCCAATGTTGTGGTAATGTCATCCCAAGGGTGTGATGTACGCCACTTCTAACAACGAGGGTGTGGTCTATATCACCCTCCAAAGTTGTGGTAATGTCATCCCAAGGGCGTGATGTACGTCACTTCTAACAACGAGGGTGTTGTCTATATCACCCTCCAAAGTTGTGGTAATGTCATCCCAAGGGCGTGATGTACGTCACTTCTAACAACGAGGGTGTGGTCTATATCACCCTCCAAAGTTGTGGTAATGTCATCCCCAGGGCGTGGTGTATGTCACTCAAATGTGGGTGGCTGAGTTCCAAAACACAGGCCTAAATGTACAGCTACACAACCAGATCCAACAATGAGTCGAGGTAAAGAGACACAGAGTCCCATGTCAACGGGAGAGAGCCATCACTGGACTGTTGGCTTCTCTATAGAGAAAACACAGTGCTACACTGCACATAATATGCCAGAGTCTGATTGATTCAAATAACTAGATAAAAGCAAAGTGGTTTGATGTTTAGTAACAAGCCAACCCTTCATCATCATGTGCTTCACATTGCAGGGCCCCTGTCTCCATTCTCCCC